>NC_135498.1:48941849-49141497 GCF_052857255.1 Amblyomma americanum
CGTAAACTTAAGCACGAAAAAAAAAATCTCAATAAAAGGGCAGAGTTTTGAAGAGCCAGGTGGCTTTCTTGTGCAAGTAGCACCAACCTCAGAGGTTTAGAACACTTCGACAATTTCTTTGAAGCTATGCTTTTTGTGCCGAACAGAAATCAGATCGTAAGGGAATAAGTGGAAGCCTTTATATCAATATAAAGGCGGTGCCACGTGTACAGTCAATCCATCTATATCTCTCTCAAGACGGCTAGTTTCTTTTTGCGTAAGGTTTTTATAGGTGTTAGAAAATTTACGTCCCAGATGATTTGATGAAAAGAAGGTGGCTTTGTGTGAAATAACTCCAGATGAAAGTCATCGCTTTTATGTTAATTTTATAATGTACCCTGTCTTTTCGCACTGTCGTAAATTAATTGCAGTTCAGCTCCTTTTCGTGGGGAATGTCGTAGCTTGTGGAGACGTCATATAGGCAATAAGATGCGAGGCATGTGGAGAGCTTAGGGAACCACGTTTAGCTATACCATGAACAGTTGCACGCATCTTTCGGTGAGCTGTCTGTCGCGGAAAACGAGACGAGCAAGCGAGACCGCAACACTATTGAAGCGCTATTATTAATTGTTATTAACCATAACGGATAAGTTTGCTTAACAGAGAAACATCACCTGAAATCAAGCTTCATCTACAAAACCGCCTTGTTTCTGCGTTCTCGCTTCTGTTAGCTCGTTATCGTTTGATTCGCCGAAAACCTGTCAGGCCAATGTCGAGTTTCACTTCATGTGTTGTGAAAGGGGCACCCGGATGTTATTTACAAATCTTTTCACAAGACGCGCTCAGCGTGCTCCAATTAGGTGCTGGGAGGCTTTCTTTCCGGCAACTCACCCACGCCTTTCCTTCTTCTTTCTTTTTGTTTTGTTTTGCTTTCATCGTTTTTACACCCCAGTGCACGGCGGTGATATGTAGACACCTGCCAGAGACACAGCTTCTGAAACAACACGGTATTGGAAGAAGTTGAGGACAAAAGCCACTTTTCCTTTCATCTCTGTTAGCAAGGTTTTCAAGCGTCGCCTCCTAGAGTGAACGCATGCAGGGGCGGAAGCTCAAGTTTGTGCGAGTTTCCAGCAGTAACCACTTGTGGGCGGCCGGTTGCGAGAACCGATTCCGAGACACCCGTACTCGAATGTCGCAAAAAAAAAAACTATTAAAAAGGAGAGGCCTTTCACCCTTTTATGCCACGCGGCAACCGCTCTTTTATTTTAAATCAACTGCCAAAACCGCTCAGAGGGAAAACCAATGTGAAAAGAAAAGGGAGCATAGAGAAGCCGTAATTAGTACGCGCCACAGCCGATAGATGGCGCGATGTGCCCGCTTTGTGCAAGCTTGCCGTTTGCCGCGCTTCCACTGGCAAGCTAAGCTACAGGAAGCAGCGGCAGACTCGCCTGGAGAGGCGGGATTCATAGCGAACTCCGCAGCGGGGTGGTTGCGGGTAATTTGAACTATCCATGTTTTTAAACTTTCATTGTCGAAAAAAAAAAATAATGCCCCACAGCGTGGTTTTTACGTGTAAATCTTCTCGCTCAAGGAGGGAAAGCGTAGGAGCATCAGCTGTTACAATTTCCCTGCAGAAATCTTCAGCGCATGTTCTAGGGCAGATACGTCTAGATGACAGGGCAAGAAAAATGCACCGCGTTTAGTATGGCCTCATAGAGTATCTCGTTTATACAATGCGTGCACTAGTGAAATGAAAAATTCGAAAATTCCTGCCTTACGCCGGGCACAAAAGATGTAAGCGGCCTGTGTCGCGCAGCTGTGAAAGTAGTCTGCGTCACCCTTGTGTATAGCACTCGAGCGGTGTCCTCTCCCCGCATAAAAGTCAACACCTTGCCGTAGCGTCTAGATTTTAAAGGCTACGCTTGCGCGGAAGTAGGGCCACAGGAACCTGCAAGCAAGTTTGGAACAAGCAATTTTCCCGCAAACTAAGGACGGCTTTCTAATTTCACTTTTGACTGCGTGGTGCAGACTGCTCGAGCGCTCTACGAAATTGTGACGCACTGTACTGCACTCTTCGCTTAGGTGCTGCGTCTAAGAAAATTCCTCGGTTTCCGGTGCCAAGCTTCTGTGCATGCAGACTACTTCTCGTCACCCGCCGCGGTGGCTCAGAGGGTGTACGGCGCTCATCTGTTGAGCCCGAGGTCGTGGGATCGAATACCGGCTGCTGTGACCGCATTTCGATGGAGGCGAAACGCAAAAAGTCCCTCGTGTGCTGTGCGATGTCAGTGCACGTTAAAGGTCCCCAGGTGGTCGAAATTTTATTCGTGGCCCTCCATCTTGGGGGATTCCCGTAAAACGCTAGACCAGCCCCCCACTCAGGCACCTCTTTCTATCTCTTCATTCCCTCAATCATATCTTCCCTCACGACGATGTCAATGCACTTTATTAAGTTCCCCGCGTGGTCAAAATAGCTCCGTAATAACTCCCTCCATGATCCCTTCCCTCACGCGCGATTGAGGTATCGATCAAGAAGCAAGACAATTACTACGTCTTTCCTTTACTCAAAGACAGTTTTCCCTCGCGGCGTTGCAAATGAGAACAAACACAAAGAAAACGATTGTTATGACAGTAACTTACTAAAGAGAATATATTTTCCGTATTCCTTTAACGGTCATCCTGTATCGGTAGTTCGTAGTTACAAATACTTAGGTGTCATAATCACCTATGATTTTAGATGGAATGAGTACATCTCCTACATTAAAAAATGGGGGGGGGGGGGGGGGGGGGGCACGTGGATATGTAAGACGAGCATTACATCGTTCACCCCCCGATATGAAATTACTTGCCTATTAAATAACCTTTTTTCGACGAATCCATGAATACGCGTCCGTTGCATGGGATCCCTGCATTCAGACAAACGTCGATATGCCTGAACGTATCGAACAGAAGGCTGCTAGAATGCCTGTGTTCTGATAAGAACAGTAATCGAGGTCCCATGACCATTTTTTGTTTTCAATTGAATTTTTATGTGTGATGGACAAATGTGTCGACACAAGAGAATCGTTCTTAGTTTTGCAAGAAATGCTATAGTTTTTTTTTTTTTGAAGAAAATGGTGTATCGCGCTAGATGATGTAAAGGAAGCTGCCTCATGGCGCCGAGTTGTGCGCGGATTCCCCTGCAGCGGACACGTCTTTCACGTGCATCAGTGCTGAGAAGGCTGTTGAGTTCCCGACTAGTAGAGTTGGGCCTGCTGCGACGTCGCCAAGCCTGTGTTCTACAGTCGAATCCGTTGGCGTCAGTGGGTGCACAATGGGAGACCATGAAAACCAGCGCTGCGTTCAGCACCCTGGCGAATGCTCAAATGCAGACCCATGCTGTGAAAATTTGGCTGAGAAGCGGTGGCCAACACCTGGATCCGCTGACGAGACGGAGGTCGTTCTTCCTGCTAGGCATGTATATATAAGCCCCGCCGCAAAGCGTCCAAGAAGAAGCCATCGCGCCGCTCGAGATCAAGGAGAAAGGCTGCTGCCTTAAGAGAGGCCTCCCCCTCTCACTCCTCGCTTGACATCATGGATGCGTAATTTCAGCTCCAATAGTCCATCATGGCGACCGCCCAGTAATTGAACTTCGCAACTCTGAATGTTTGTGGATTATTTGTGAATGTTTGTGAATGTTTGTGGAGAAACAGCTACAACTGCGCAGCCTTTTGTCGGGCAGTCGGCTCGACTTTGTCGCTGTATACAGGAGACGAAGAAAGAGGGTGATGACGCAACAGAAAGAACCCTCCTGCCTTTCTAGTAGGTTATAATATTTGCTTGTCACAATCTCTAGGGTATTTAGGCGGGCTGTGTCCTGTTTATGAAAAAGAGCGTACCCTATTCTGACCTTGTGTACCGAGGAGATACGGATGGGCGGTTCAGGTATTGCGATTTTCGGATGTTTGGCTGTTGATTAACTTTTTAGCGTTCAGTGATGAGGCAAAGAGAGTAGCTTTTTTGAAAACCTACATGCTCTTCTTGAATCTGAGCGTCACGTTGTTTTGATGAGGCACTTCAACTGCGCGTGTAGCACAGATGATCGCTCTGGATCGAGAAGTAACGACAGCAGTTCTGCAATGCTATCTAGCATCGCTGAAAACGCAGGCCTATCCCTTACAAAAATTTCTTTAGACAGTCTATAGACTGTCTATATAATTTTGTCTATAAAGTCTATAGACTGTCTATAGATAAATCATAGAGAAGTCTATAGGCAATACAAATCCTATAGACAGTCTATGTACAGTCTATGGACAATCTACAAATTTATGGCCCTACACTTTAAGTAGAGTTTTGTCTATAGAGAGTCTGTAGACTATCAATAGGCAAACACAAATATCTATAAGAAGACAATAGAGTCTATAAGCAGTCTATAGACTGTATATAGACAATTTTGTAAGGGTAATAGACACGGGGCTATCTGGGCTGACGTCCTGCCCCTATACACGTATCCAAGAAAATTTGCATGCCCGCCTGGACCAGATCTACGCATCTTGGGCTCTCCTTACCCGACGCATCTCGTGTTGCGTAAAGCCTGCAGCGTCTTCCTCTGATCACAACATGGTTATTGCGTCGTTTGGTTAATGCAGCCCTCCCAAGTTCCAACCTCGTTGGGCTCTTTGGAAGCTCAATGCTGCGCTGATCTGCGATGGGAATTTTAGAGTACGCGTAAACTTAGCTTTCCAGTCTGGCTTGTTTCTCAAGGAGAATTCAGAATGCTGCTTGCATTTTTAGAGATGTTTAAGCAGGAAGTGCGAAACACGGCACCTGAAATTGGTTCGGTTAGATCTTACCTTAAAAAAGGTGAAGAGAAGCAGTTACTGAAAACACTTTATAATGTTTATGATCTTGAATGTGACGCTCCTGGTTTTTGCTCAAAGGAAATCGCCGGTGTGAAGTGCAAGATTCAACAGTTTGACGTGGAACCCTACACGGCTGCCTGCATTCGGTCTCGCATCAATTGCGCCTTGCACGCTGAGGAACCGACTCGTCAGGCTTTGCTTGATGAGCGCCGTCATGCGGATGCCAAGAGAATATTAGCACTTTATTGCGGCAGTGCCTTGGTCACTAGCACAGAGTTAATAATTAGGCGTCCCTGTTTTCCGCTTCCGCCCACGCCTCAAATGCTGAGGATGTGGCGCGCCTCGTCTCCCTTGCAAAGCCTCTTTCAGAGGATGAGTGTTGACAATAAGTGAACCTTTAACTCTTGTAGAACTAGGAAATACCTCTGATAATATTAATAATAACTGGCTTTTGGGGGGAAAGGAAATGGCACAGTATCTGTCTCATATATCGTTGGACACCTAAACCGCGCCGTAAGGGAAGGGATAAAGGAGGGAGTGAAAGAAGAAAGGAAGAGAGAGGTGCCGTAGTGGAGGGCTCCGGAATAATTTCGACCACCTGGGGATCTTTAACGTGCACTGACATCGCACAGCACACGGGCACCTTAGCGTTTTTCCTCCATAAAAACGCAGCCGCCGCGGTCGGGTTCGAAGCCGGGAACTCCGGATCAGTAGTCGAGCGCTCTAACCACTGAGCCACCGCGGCGGGGCATATCTCTGATCAGTTCAAACTTTCAAAGGTACCGGGGCCTGGTGGCCTTTGTGGAAAGTTTTGCAAGGCCTTTAAGCCCGTATTGAGTCCCACTCTATACTTAAGGTTTTCCCCGTTAGTCTGAGGATCGGAATTCTACCGGAGACATTTACAAAAAGTCACGTTGGAGGGGGGGGGGGGGGGGGGGGGGGGGCTAGGTTTTGTCCATCATTATGTGCGGAAGATTGTTGCCCTTATTACGTTTTTCGCGACATTTCGCACCCGTTACTTCGAGGATTTTTGCAGACAAATTTAGTTAATGCTTTGCCCACGCTGATTGTGTCCTCTAACTTCTCTGACCGTCCTTGTTCATGGGGATTTATGCATGAAGAATATTGTGCTGCGCGCTTTCTGGTAGTCCTTTTTCAAAAGCGTTCTTATTTTCAGTGTCGCGAAAGCGTTCGTAAAGAGACTTGATTTACATTATTTCCCTCTATTTATCGCCCAATGTACCTTGGATTGCCGGGACATGATGTACTAACGCGGGTGCGAAAAATGTTACTTTCACCGTGCACTGCATGAGACTTTACAAGCTACATACGGAAACACTGCCCGTGAAGGCTTGACTTCAGAAAAGGGGCATTTTTGAGTCGTCTGTGGACTGCCGCCTCTGTGATATTCCTGAATCAATTCAACATTTGTCCATAATTGTAGGGATGCAGAGCAAGATTTTTTTTTTTTCTGTTTGGACTACACAGCTTATAGCAAACTAGAATGATGGACCGGCACTGTGAGCCAGTTGTTTCGACGAAACCTGATTCCTGCCAAACGGTTGTTCATCAGAGGAAATTGTATGAACAGACCGACTTTAAACTGCAGTGGCGCTTCCTCTTCGTTATGTGCTCAGCCTTACCTCCCGTCCAGTGCTCTGTTGCTCGGCCTTTTGAGATGTCTTTCGTGGCGTTTCCTAAAATATTTGTGAATAGTTCATGTGAAAATTGGAGGGTACGCTTAAGCTCCGACTTAAGGGTGTGACGCGATAGCGTAATTGGTTAATTCCCATATATGCAGAAGGTCATTCTCTACATTAATAGATCCATGGGAGTCCTCATACCGCTCCTGGCGCAGTGGTGCAGCGGTTAACCGACGCGTCACTGCCCTACGATGATGGGTGCTCCCAGCGGTGGGCCTGTGCTGCAAAGGTTGATCTTCCCGAGCGACCAATCATTATTTTAACCTTTGCTCACTATCCCGTGGGCAGGTTGTGATGACGCCGTAAGGTCCGCTACCTAGATGGCCCACCTGCCTCCTATAGGCTACTCTTTGGGCGCCACCTGCCAGAGTCATGCTCGTGATTATTCGCTCACAACGCCGATGCCAACAACGCCGACAACGTATTTTCTGGACAACGGGACCTTTAACGCTGCCGCGTTAATACAACATAATTTCAGTGTAATAAATACCACGCAAAAAAAAAATTGTGGCCTATGGGTTGCGTGCTCGCTTCGCAATCAACGGTGCTTCGTTCCATTGCCCGCACTTCAAAAGAAATTTTTTTCTTCGCTGATGACGACATTGGGGGTTTTCTGGACCACTTTCCCTGGACGCCGACAAAGACGAGAGGTTTTGCAGCTAATGGCCCATGTAAGTCGTTCGCCTTAAAAAGGCGTTTGTCAGTGTTCTGAACCTCCCGAGACAGCAAAATGAGACGTATAACGAAGCGCGCAGTCACAGGAAGGCTAAAAATTCGGCCGAGACGCTTAAGACTGCTTACGTGTGAAAATGCGAAAACATTAAAGCACCGAGCCATGCTACGTTGCAGAATGACTGAGTCATAAGTCATGACTATGACTATGTGGCATTACTATGCATACTTTGTACAAACTCTATACTTTACTCTATATACATTACTCTACTTCTGAAGTGCTGAGTCATGCTATATTGCAGAAGTGAAGTGCTGAGTCATGGCTGTGAGTCGTGACTACGTTACCTGTAAAATGCGGAGTCATGCTACGTTGCAGAAGTAAAATGCCGAGTCATGACTATGACTACGCGTCATGAGTACGCATACTTTGTACAAGCTGTACACGTTTCATTGCATTACTTGTAAAGTGCTCAGTTATGATTGGTTGCAGAATGACTATGATTCATAAGTCGAATTTCATCGGTCACATTACGTTACGTTTCATCATTCATGACTATACATGTTCCTTACAGTTGTTGTGACGTTGTATAACGTCGTACTGCATCATCCGAATTTCGTTACCATAGACGGCGGCGAATGGCGGGCGACTTTTGTGCTAATGGGGCATACGTATAATGCTTTCGCAGTGACAATGCATGCGCGTGCGTGCGCTTCTGCTACCAGTCCCAAGATGCAACTCGTGAAGTGCGAATCGTAAAGAAAACTTCTCTGGTGTTATGGCGTATCTACGGGAAGAGTGGGACTCCTGGAAAGGTACAGAAAAAAAAAGAAAAGAAAACCGAACAGTTCGTCTGCACGGTCCGTTTGCGCCACAGCCGTCGACGACGACACGGACAGGACAAACAACCCGTGGCGTGTGTGCCCGCAGTACGCTGTATTCTGCATGCGCCCTGTACAGTAGAGTATAACACAGTGGACTTGAGGAGGAGGAGGGGGATGTTAAACAACCCAAGACGCGTGCTCTATCAGCATACTGTAACGGCCGGCGTTGAGAGCAGTGGAGGAGGCGGAAGACGCCTCTACAGCTTTGCTTGCTTCCGAGAAAGAGCGGGTTGGATGGCGGAGCAGGCAGTTCGGGCCGCCTTCTTCATCTCGTTCGGTGGGTAATGACGCCGCCGCGCTAAGTTCGTGGAGGGCGCCCAGGCGCCTCAGGCGGATCGAATGGCCCTCGTTTTGAGATCCAATGTCGCCGCGCGCCGACTTGTGGCGACGGCCGCGGCGTCGACTCGCGCGTGTCTGCTAGGTCGCCGTCGCGCGCGCCCTAAGCCTTTCTCGTCTTCCCCTCCTTCCTGCAAGCTGCCGCGGAAAATGGACGAGCGTCCCTCTCGGAACCGACCGCCGCGCAGCTCATGCACGCTACAGAGAGAGAGAGAGAGAGAGAGAGGAGGGAGAGAGAGGGGTTGGTTGGTGGCCTGGGTGAAAGAGTGAGGAGGAGTGACTGTCTTTGCTCGGTACCAGCGGCGGTGGAGGCGGGGAGGCATAACGTATCCGCGCAATTAAGCGCGAGTTTGTTCTTCACGGAAGTAACGGAAGAAGAGGAACCGGAGGTTTCGCCCGACGCGTTTCGGGAAAAGCGCCTTCCCCCTTCCCCTCTCTTATTAGCGCTCTAATTACCTCTATGGATTTCGCTTTTTCTTCCTCATACTGCAGTGGATATTAGTATTTACGCTTACATGCGTACCTTAGCTCATCAGTCTTCCCCTTGTACTTGCAGCTTTGATGCAAAGTGTCCTGCACGCACTGATTACAACAAGAGACACAAACCAGCGAAAACAGACGCAGGACCAAGAGGAGACATGCACAGACTGTCGCCGGCGACAGTCTGTGGGTGTCTTCTCCTGGTCCTGCGTCTTTTTTCGCTGGTTTGTGTCTCTCGAACAAGTACCAACTCGCCCAGCAATTCACGCTTCTTAACTGATTACAACACCCCGGTCAGCACCTTCGTGTTGGATATCGGCGATGGTGCCTCGAGACGCGATGAGGCGCTTATATATTAGCGTAGGCTGATGTAGTCTGTACTGATGCATGCATGGCTTTCATCAGCATGGGCTGATGGGTAAGCTGCTGCTTACTGGGCTAGCATGGCATGACGTAGTACAGGCAAGTAGATCGCCTTCCAACCTGGGACTATTCTCACTTATATGGCTCCTCGTACAGGAGAACCCTTATTCCTATTCGACTGATAGGGAGGAGGTGGTTGATCACTTCATTTGTATTCATACCACACTCGCAAAAATTAGAGGGGACACTTAAGCTTCGTCGTAACTGTACGACGCGATAGCTCTAGTGGGTTAATGCCCAATAAGCGGAACTGGTAATTCTCGACTTTAGATACATAGATCCCTTGCATGACTCCCCGGTTAATCAGATTGAGCCATGGTTAATCACCCCCTTTCATGTGCCACCCACTGCGCTGTCACGTTAGCAGGTTCAAAGGGACTAACCACTTCGTTATGAGAATCGATCGACGCCATTGGCTGGAGGGCCTCCTTTGAGCAGTATTTCCCGCTTCGCTCTTGAGTTGTATTCTACTTTAGTTTATGTTTACAAGGTATTTGCTTATCGGTTTTTGTTTTTAAAAATTCGGCGGACTTTTCGGTTTTTATTTCAGAACGTAAGTTTCGCTTTTTTCAGCGAATATTATTTTCGACGAATGAAATACTCCCTTTTTTTCGGTGATTTAATGCAGCAGTTGTGTGTGGTCAAACGTGACTTAAAGGCTATCTGGTTGTTTTTTTCATCCTGAACAATTAACTTACCAGTAACTAACGTGCAGACGGTAGCACTTGGAGCTGTACTTTTCGAATAAATTGATATCGTCGTTAGAAGAGTAACTAAAGTTAAATGAGATAGCTGGCAGACAAAAAGGAAGTGGAAGTTTCCTTCTAAGAACTAGGTTGGCATGTTATCGTTTGGTTATCACGCTGGGTTGATCGCGAGGGCGGGACATAACGTGGTCTACGTGGCGATGGCCGCGATGGAACTACCGCCTCATTCGTCGCGGCAGCCACAACATACTTTTTTGTGGCATCCAGGCGCGGTTTCCTGTCAGCGTCCTACATGAAGTTGATTCATCGAAGCAGGTAATGATAGTGAACAACAGTACTTAGCTAGAAGACGGCTAGGATGGGGTGCTTCCCAGTCTGCAGAGGCGTGTAAACTCGCGTATCAATATACCTGAAATTGTACAACTGCGCTGCTTATCCAACAATATCACCGTCGCATCTCGCCCCTGGCTTCCCTATTTAGTTAATTTTCAACTTTGAGTGTAACTCACATTCAGCAGCCAGCTTTGCTTTTCTTGCCAGGAATACTGATCTTCTTCGGTTAAAACTGATTTTCGAAAACTGAATTAGGCGTACTACTGAATCAGGCGTATTATAGTTCTCTTTTTCGAAGACTGAATTAGGCGTACTACTGAATCAGGCGTATAATAGTTCTCTTCTTTCGGTTTCAACCGAAAAGTCCAATCCCTGCGTACGCCTAAGGAAAGGAGAATAGAAAGAAAAACTGAATAAAGGTAGGAAAGAACATGTGAAGAAAGCAAGATGGAGGGAAACAGATAGCGGAGAAAGATGATAGAGGAAAGAAAAGAGAGAGAGAAAGCAATGAAGAAATGATAGCAAGAAAGAACAAAGAAAGGAAGAAAGAGAGAGAGAAATTAATAAAAAAGAAAGAAAGAAAGAAGGAAAGGAAGAAAGGCAGAAAGAAATAAAGGAAGAAAGATGTAAATAAAAGAAAGAAAGATGTAAATAAAGGAAGGAAGGAAGGAAGGAAGGAAGGAAGGAAGGAAGGAAGGAAGGAAGGAAGGGAGGGAGGGAGGGAGGGAGGGAGGGAGGGAGGGAGGGAGGAAAACGAAGGAAGGAAGGAAGGAAGGAAGGAAGGAAGGAAGGAAGGAAGGAAGGAAGGAAGGAAGGAAGGAAGGAAGGAAGGAAGGAAGGAAGGAAGGAAGGAAGGAAGGAAGGAAGGAAGGAAGGAAGGAAGGCACGAAAGAAAGTCCGCAGCATGTAAGGTTCGAGGCAGTGACATCCAGGCAGCGGGGTTGTAATGCCCCGGTGCCAGACCCCCGAATTCTCCGTACAGCCTCCGTGCACATCGACGCTCCTTGGCTTTCCAGTTTGATTCCGCATCCCACAAGTATATACACTCAGCCTACACCCAGCCAGCATACGTGCACTGCATGTAGCGGATAAGGGTGCATTTTGTCCAAGTTCTTGTCGTGCGATACAATCTCGCATGTGCCCGCAGGCACACACACCGGTATCCACTAGCGGCGCGGTCGCTTTGTGCCCGACGGCTCGGCTGTATACACGCACAGGTTTATTGCAACCCGCCTTTAGCAATGGTGCAGGCTCTGCACTGCGGCATTAAACCTATACAAGAGCCCGAACGGAATGCGAAATTAACAGCGCCCGTGGAACAGCCGAAAATTTACAGCGAGCTGTCATCGACGAGAGTCGGCAGGTATCACTGCTGAAGTGCAGACTGAATTAACGAACGCAGGCAGCGTCGGGCTTACACGTCCGACATGGGCTGTTGTCATAGGAGTGGAACATCTTTTAAATTCCTCTTTTAAGAGGTCGAGCTATGTGCTCGAGTGAAGACTTTCGCTGAAAAAAAAAATCGTGTGCAATAGCGTCAATTCCAACTCGCTTAATTCGAACTTCCGGTTTATTCGAACTGAGGCTTCCCTCCCGCAGTATTAATTCGACCCCCTAATTCGTGAAAAATTTTGTCCACTTCGAATGTATCAATAGTCGCGATTCGATGGATTTCCTGTGTTGTCAGGCGCCCGTTTATTTCATGCACCATGAGCTTCACTGTAAGTTGCTTGAACCGGCTCCTGCAGTGCGTTGTGTCGCCTTACTCCAAAGATAGTTTACGTATATTTGGTTGGGTTTCCTAAAAAAAAAGGAATGGGCCTTTTCAGGCTCCAATTTTTGTTTTGAACGGAAACAATTATTTTTCCGCCTAGATATTATATTCAGGCAACAAGAAAGGAAATCTGACAGTTTTCCAGCGCGAAAGACCAGCGGGTATGTTTTTACAAGGATGTGCAAAATTCTGTACAAAGTTTCAGATTGGTTAGGAATAGTATACATCGAAATGGCGGGATTTGTCAAGTAAGCACCCGGGGTAGCGTGGAATCACTTGGTATTTCGAATATGCATATTACGCTCTAAATTGAGCGAAAATAATCGGTGTTATCACTCGCGGCAATGTCGCACTGTTTTGTTTCTATTATTTTCTGGCTTCTTTAGGGTGAATGCTTGGGAAATGGTTCTTTGACCCCACCTTGAGACGACGAAAAATACCTTGTGCCGTGGCGCTATTTAGCCACGGATGCCCTTGCGCCATAAAAATTCACAGTCATCATCATATTTACTGCGTGACTATTATATGGTACAAAGACCAACTTATTTGCGACAAGAAGGATGCTAATTTGGACTTAAAAAATGAAAGGACTGTTATAGGTGCGGCACGTTCTCAGGAAAAGATGTGTTTGCTGTGTACACAGTTGTGTATAAAGCGCCTTAAAGGAATAAAAGTAAAAGTGTTTTACCCTCATCACCATTGACCCAACGGGCTAAAGGTGGTTTGCAATAAGAAACGAGCCAAATGACCAAACAACAATGGAAACTTGGCAGAACTTTAGCAGCCCTCAATGTGAAAATTCAGGATTTTTCAAACCGAAGTACCGTTGATTTATTTTTCTTTCCAGCGTCTTCCTCTGAACATTCTGCTCGAAATATGTTCGATACCCAGGCACGTATCCAAGAGGGGGCCCGAGGACCCCCCCCCCGCAGTGTTCTTGTTAGGCGTGAAATTCCCTGCAACTAATTGAGGAGACCACTGAGTTCATACTCTTGTCGGGGAGGAGGTGGGGGGGGGGGGGGCAGATTTGGAGCAGTACATTGACCAGGCTATCTCTTGTGAGCGACAGACAGCTTATAGTGCGGCATAGAGGCTTGGCCTCCAAAATCCGAGTCTTGCGTTGTTCAGAACCTGTCAGCACTTGTTGAGCTCGCGCAGTTTAGGAGAGCAGCGAGAAGCCATGCCTCATTAATAAATCAGTTTCACGCCGTTACGTGTGCCCTATGTGAACGTCATACGCCTCGCCCAGCCTTCGCGCAGCCCTTAGACATCGCAACGTCTTCACACTGACTTCAGCAGCCACAGAAGCACAGCTACCGCCATTTGGGTGGGAAGAACATTGCCTGAGCCCAACCGAATTACAGGAGAGAATTTTTTCCTCTCTGTGCAGGGTTTCTCCTTTGGCAGTTTTCTTCTAGATCATCAAAACATTCGCTAGCTTTAATCTGCTCGACATGTCATCCTATCCACGCTAATTTTCGATAAAGCTCACCTACATAAAAATGCACTTTGCATACTGAGCCTAAGCCCATGCAGACGGCTAGGCCTTCTCGCCAACGGTGGCATAAATATGTTCCACTGCTTCCGAAGGGCATCCCCTCAAGGGGAGCTAGAAGCCACACCCGCAATATTCGCAGTCCTCAGTTCTTCACTATACAGACGTGCAGAGCTGATTAGATCGAGAGTGAGAGAGAAAAACAGATAAGATAAAGCACGGGCAGAATCGTCACCGTATAACTCCATACGGCTGCAATGATTTCCATACATCCGGATTCCAAGGAGACCACAACACGACCGGAGAACACGAAGTCACATTATGGCTTTCACGCGCAAAGGCGGAGTGAAAGGGGAAAAGAAAAAAAAAGGAAAAGATCAATAAAACGGAGGAGTCACTCTCTGAAGCTCGCCCAAACCGTTCCATCCAAACTCCCCGGCACACACCATCAAGAATCTCACTCGCACGTATACCTAGGCGCGCCATAGTTAACCACACTGTGCGCTCACTTCAGCCGCGTGTGCGGTACAAGTGTGTGTGTGTGTGTGTGTGTGTGTGTGTGTGTGTGTGTGTGTGTGTGTGTGTGTGTGTGTGTGTGTGTGTGTGTGTGTGTGTGTGCCTAGACGCGCCATAGTTTACCACACTGTGCGCTCACTTCAGCCGCGTGCGTGCGTGCGTGCGTGCGCGCGCGCGCGCGTGTGTGTGTGTGTGTGTGTGTGTGTGTGTGTGTGTGTGTGTGTGTGTGTGTGTGTGTGTGTGTGTGTGTGTGTGTGTGTGTGTGTGTGTGTGTGTGTGTGTGTGTGCGTGCGCGTGCGTGCGCGCGCTTTCGCGCAGTAAGGGCCTGATCACCGCGTCATACCGGGAAGTCATTTGCTCGAGCCGCTACCCTTTCCGGCGACGCAGCAGAGCCAGGAGCCTCTTCCAGGCCCCCTCTGTAGCGGCGGCTCTGACGGCGGCGCTGTGCTGACGCGGCAGGCACGGGCACTCACTGCGAAGCCTCCTTTGTGATCGTGATGGCGCTGCGAGCCGCCTTTCCTTTGCTTTCCTCGGAGGAGGTCGGCCGAAGGAGAAACCCGAGCCGCCAACTCGGACGCGCGCCCGCGCCGCCATTCAATAGCGCCGGCCTGCCCGCTCGGCTTTCGGCCGCTGCCTGTTTCTTTGTGGTGCGCGCCTTGAAAGCTGGGCCGGCCGCTCGCCGGGCACGCGCTGTCTGAAGCTTGGAGGGGCCTTCGCCCTCCGCGCGGGAGGCAGGCCACGAAGAAGGAAGGACGTCCCCGTTGTGCGCACGGGAGGCGTACATGAATGACGCACACTCGTGGACAATGTACTACGTATAAGATGAAGTCGTGCAGTGCCTTCCTTGGGCGGTGTAGTAACAGCAGCGCTAAAGGGTGAATCAATGAGAGCTCTTTATTGAAACTGCGGATGTATTAATGTCACGTCCAAAAGGGAACGGCACGACTGAACCGAGAACTGAGGCACCAGTTGGACGTGACACGGGGAAGAATAAAGACCCGTGTTTCTTGTCTTTTTTTTTTTATAATATGCGGCAGCTGTGCGGTAAGATCACATAAATACTAGTGCGCAGAGTCATGTAAGGTGAAGTCAGAACGACAACATTAGCCTGACTTTCCAACTCTCCAACATGCTACCGTGCGTACGGGACAGGGATTCGGTCGAAACGACGGAGTGCCGAAAAGTACAGTATGCTGTCTTGAAGACAATGACGTTCTTAAAACAGATTAGTTGCATTATGCGATAGCACAAGATCCCATTGAGCCACACACTTACCTGTCATCTGGTAGGTGGCAAGAGCGACCTGCGAAGGCTGGTACACTGAATAACCAGCTGCGGCATGCAAGTCGCCAAGGTTGGCAGGTGGCAACGTGGAGAGAGAGAAATCCCCCTCTCCCCTTGTATAGTATGTGTGGTCGTGCTTGGCAGCTGAAAATGATGTTTTCATGTTATCTCGCTGCCACAGCTAATGGTAATTAGGTAATGGTCGCGTTCAGCGGCATACCCGGCGTCGGCGTGTCGCGAAAAGCAGGTGGACCCACCTTCCACCTAGGTCCCGTGACCTGAAGACGTCATCGCAACCTGCCCACCAGATTGCGAGCAAACTGCCCACCATGGATGATTAGATGCGAGAGGTTGCCGGGAAAGCGGCACATCGATTAACCGCTGCACCACTGCGCCAGGAGTGGTATGAGGACTCCCAGGGATCTATGAATGTATGAATCTATGAATGACTATGAATGCATGAGTGACCAATTCTTCATATATGGCCATGTAGGCTATCGCTTCATACCATTAAGGCGGAGCTTAGTGTCCCCTCCAAGTTTTTGAAATAACTTTATGTGAAACCTCTAGCTTATCACAACACCCCTCGGCGTAACGTTTAAACCCGTGAGGTTTAGTGTTCAACATAACAAATTACAATATAATATCACCCGGCGTAGTAGTAGTAATAGTTCGCAGTAAAGGAAAAGGAGAACAAATAAGAAAAAAAGGGTTCTCGAATTGGGATACCGGCATTCCATGCGTTGATACGAAATGCGTTTAAAGTTTCTCTAAATGGCCCATGCCTTGAAGATAAACAAATGGTTTAATGCAAGGTGCTGTGGCGAATTTTTCTGACACGACCATAGTCCTACAAGGCAAAGGACTAAACGCCGATTTACGTTCTATGCGAACGTATACTAGCGAACCTTATCGCATTTTTTGCTGTCGCATTTGCGTGGGGTATTATTGCCATCACCGCGTCCGATGCGTTCGTGGTGTTATCTCTTTACAGGCATAACTACACGAGCACTTTATCCGCGTTAAAGACCTCAGTGTCATAGCATGTTATTCGTACATTAGAACATACGAGGCAGTTTCCATCGAGTGCACCGTCTCCCCTGGCAGAGTATACCTCAATATATACCTTTCCTACACTCCCTTACAAAAATTTATTTAGACAGTCTATAGACTTTCCATATAATTCTGTCTATAAAGTCTATAGACTCTCTGTAGACAAACCCTAGAGGACAGGCTATAGGCAATAAAAATCTCATAGACAGTCTATAGACAATCTATAGATTTATGGCCATAGACGTTTAGTAGACATTTGTCTATAGACAGCGTATAGACTGAATAGACAAAAATAAATATCTATAGGAAGGCAATAGAGTCTATAAGAAGTCTATAGACTGTCTATAGACCGTTTTTGTAAGGGCTCTTCGATTCCATGCAGTGAGCACACTATAACTTCATGGCGGGACTCCGACCCACGTGCGCAGTTTGAGAGTATCCGGTGGCGTCCACGTCAGCTGTGTTAACAGGAGTTGTATACAGCAGGTCACACCCACCATCATCCTCAGGGTCCTGGCAGCATGCGTATACGTATACGCTGCTCCTGAATAAGGGAGAGTTAACGGCGCATACTTAGTCTAAACGTAGTGACGACGTTCCAGCACATAGGCGAGCTTTTAATGGCGAAAGGAACGTGCTCGCAATGAACGAGGCGTGCAGCGTTTCCTTCAAGCGGTCGACACAGTTGCACGATCGCACAAAGGGTGCGTGTGCAGCCCCCGCACTTTTATTCGCATTAGCAACGAGCGAGCAGCACTCCTCCACATGCTACAGACCACCGGCAAACGCTGCACACACGACTGCACTTACACGCTGCGTCCTCTTTTCCTCCTCCGTGGGCGAGCGCGCGCTAACGCGGATGTCTCCGCCCAGAGGCTGTGCCCGCAACAATCGGAATGACGCCGAGGCGGGCCGGACCACCGCGGGAGGCTGCCCGGCCGATTGAAGCGGGTGTGTAAGCACACGTGTTTTCGAGTGTGGGCGTCCGTCCGTCCGTCCGTCCACTGCGCGCCGAGCAAATCGTTTCCGGCGACCTTCTTACTTCGTTTCGCCACACACTAGGGGAACGCGAGCATGCGGCAGTGATTTAAAGGGGTATAGAGATGCCAGATGTTGAAGCTGCAAGGCTGTGCAGTGGGCTTCATCTGAACGCAAGGACGCTCAACTGAGCGGTTTTTGAGTAAAGGAAATGGCGCTGTATGTGTCTCGATGCGCCATAGCAATAAATATATCGTGGGATCCCTCTTCGGAACGCTGGTAGTTTTCTGCTGCGTTAGCCCCCATCAACGCTATCGCGTCACAGCGTTAAGACAAAGTTGAAGTGTCCCCTCCAATATTTTCAGATGTTAGATGAAATTTTACCGGCGGGTTCCCGTAGATGGACCCAGTTTTACGGCGTCAACAGTGTAGTCCCCTTAGTATAGCCAAGTGATACTGTATTAGAGTGGACGCGCTAACCACTAAGCCACTGCTCTGGTGATCTAGAGGTTAGAGCGTCTGCCTCGTATTCGGGAGGTGTAGGTTGGCGGTGTGCTGTGTGGGAGGCGCTGGTCTTTTATGTGGACGGGAATTTTTACCGATGGGTACCCGAAGGTGCATCCGCACGAGAGCTAGCTTCTCTAGCTCCCGCTAAGGGCGCTGTTCCAATCCCCCTCTCCCATATTCTCTCTCCCTTTCTCCTTCCCGTTCTACTCTTCCTCTCACCTTTCCTATTCGCACTCTTTTTGTCCTCTCAGAATTCGAAATATATCGCCCGATTTGTAGCCCCAAAATATTGAGAAATGAAACCGAAAAAGAAGGCCCCTACATACATGCCACTCCGCGTCCGCTACAAAAACCTCTAAGCAGAAGCGAATAATGTGTAGCGACAAGGCTTATTACAGCAGCAGCTGTATGGGCGCCGTTCTGCGATATAGTGTCGTCTTCTGTAGCGTTGTCCGCTTAGGCCGCACCTTCACAACCCGGACACCTGGGTCGCAACACCCGCTTATGAGTCATAAAATCCCAACACCAACCGCAACCTTAGACTCCTACCTACACCCTTACCCACTACCCAACGCCCATACTCAGAGTTGGACACTCACACTGGCGTCACCACTACTTCCCAACACCCAAGCTTCACCCCTCTCCCTTTCAAACGTTTCCCTCGCTATTTATGTAACGCCGGAACGACATGCGCCGTTCCCCTACCCTGCACCCTGCTATACCCTGCAGCTCTGCGCCCACACTCCAACCTCAATAATCCGTGACCGGTTTATGCAACCTGACGACTCCAACACTTTCAACATAAGGCATTCACTATAGAGCTTCACTATAAGCGTCACTGTGTAGAGGCATGTAAACATAGCAGACACTCCTACTCCTAAATATGGTAAACACTCTGAGGAGCACCAGCATTTCCCATCACCCTAGCTGTCGCTGGATTTCGCGTTATCACTACGGTAAACGACCGGTTCATTTTGTTTTTCCCAGTATTTCTTGTCAAGGTCCAACACTTTCAACATAAGGCATTCACTATAGAGCTTCACTATAAGCGTCACTGTGTAGATGCATGTAAACATAGCAGACACTCCTACTCCTAAATATGGTAAACACTCTGAGGAGCACCAGCATTTCCCATCACCCTAGCTGTCGCTGGATTTCGCGTTATCACTACGGTAAACGACCGGTTCATTTTGTTTTTCCCAGTATTTCTTGTCAAGGTGTTGCAGTATAAACCTTTGTCCGTAAAGTTTCGAGACTGATTTATTTTCTTCTCTGGAAATGATTCCCCAAAAACAAATGTTGGTGCGTATGTGTAGCGTCATCTTTTCGGGCTAACCTGAGCTATTTATGTTAATTGCTGTGGCAGCCGCTGGATGGCACTACATGTAGAAAAATACGCTGTCACCAGTCGTCTGCGCATTCTACTGTGAGTGAATGTGGAGAGATGGACGTCCACCTCGAACAGCGTGTAAACATAAAATTCTGTGTGAAGCTTGGCAAGACAGCCACACAGACGTGTGAGCTCCTTCGTGATGCTTACGGCAACGAGACATTATCGCGGGCGCGAGTTCTCGAGAGGCACAAGAGGCTCGTTTTGGGGAGAACGTCGGTGGAAGACGACACAAGGCAGGGGCACCCTTCAACCTCACGGAATGAAAACAACGTGGCTCGGATAAGGGAAATCGTACAGCAAGACCGCACCATTACAGTCCGCATGCTATCAGATGCTCTCGACAAACATACCACCAAATTTTGCGTGAGACCTTGGGGAAACGAAGGCTGAAGGCCAGACTTGTGCCGCACTCCATCACACAGTACCAGAAGGACACGCGGGCATCAGTGAGCGCTGATTTACTCTCCGAGGTAGAGAAGGATGCTGCATTCGTCGACAGCATCACTGCTGAAGACGAAACATGGTGTTTTCAATACGGTCCTCAAAAAAGAGGCGGAGCGCCGAATGGCGGTCCACAAGCTCTCCGGTGTCGAGAAAGGTGCGGCGACAGAAGACCAAAACAAAGACGATCCTGATATTTTTTTTCGATGCCAGAGGTGTCATACACCACGAGTTCGTCCCACAAGAGCAGACCGTGAGTCAGGAGTTATATATCCGCGTGCTCCAACGCATGCGTGATGCACTGCTACGCCATCGCCCTGACTTATGGGCATCTGGACAATGGAGCCTTCTCCACGATAACGCAAGGCCGCACACTGCTCTCAGCCTGACAAAATTTCTCGCCAAGCATAGCATAACTGTACTTCCCCATCCGCCATACTCGGCTGGCCTCTCCCCATGCGATTTTTTCCTGTCTCCTCGTGTGAAGAGAGCCCTAAAAGGTCGCTGGATGGGGAGCGTTGAGGCCATTCAAGGCGCCACGACAAAGGAGCTGACAGCCCTGTCAAAAGAAGCGTTTTCCTGCTGTTTCCAAGACCTCACGAAGCGTTGGAAGCTGTGTATAAACTGCAAGGGAGACTATATCGAAGGGTACTGCACAAATTATTTCAATGTTAAACGCATTTTTTTAATGGACTCAGTCTCGGAACTTTACGGACAAATGTAGTATATAGCAACCGAACACCGCTCATATCAAGCGCCTTCGTAAAACGTCAGCTACAGTCCGCACTCCACATGTCATAAAAACAAACCTTCGAGTGTATCGTTAGGGCATCCGCTGAAAGGGTTGCGAGGAATAAAAAAAACTTGACAGGTGGCAGACGGAGGCCATTTGGAGAGATGAGATAAGATTATTGGTTAATGATGAATGACAGTGCTGAAGATCAATGGGAGAGAATTTCGCCCCAAATTGGAGGAACGGGGCTGATGATGGTGACGATGGCCCGTTATTATACTCCGTTCCACACATCAGATGGAACGCTGTCAAAGCTAGCGCTGTTTGCGCTGCCTGCATCCGCGACCAAAAATCAGAGCGCTCCTGGAGGTGAGCGAAACATAATAAATGCTTTGCCTGCAGGCTTACTGCATGACACATTTGTCATGAGCTCGATTAAATGCACTCTTATTGCTGACGACACGCTGTCGCTTTCTCGTGCCATAGACCATTCGGCCACAGAACAAGTGCGGTGTAACACGCCTCCCTTTATTTTTCTGTGCGGACTACTTCCATACGTTTCACAGAGTTGTACCTGATGTATGAAACGGAGCATAGGCACAGTTTAATGGCTTTGCCCTCGGACAAAACTCAAAAACGAAGCGTCAAATCACCTTCAAAGGAGGCTCTCCAGCCAATGGTGTCGACCGACCCTCATGACATCCTGGTTAAATCTTCTTGGACCCGGTAGCGTGAAATAGCAAGGGGTAGCGGCAAGTGTGAAGGCGTTTAACCACTGCTTAATCAGATTAACCATGGCGTCATGAAAATCGGCCGAGGCCATTGGCTGCGGGGGCACCTGCCGCTTCGAATTGCATCCGACTATAGCAAACGCCTGTTTTTGAGTCCATGTATGGGTGTGTGTGTGTGCATGCGTGCATGTGTCTAATGATTTTTTTTTGTAGTTAACGTTTTGCTCTCGTCCAAAGCGTTCCCTATTTATTATTCTAAGGCAGTCTAAACTGCTAGATGCGTTCGATGGAAACACGTTATAAGAAATATTTTGTTGCACATAAGAAGCATTGACAATTAGCTTCAATATTTCCATAAGGGTACCTTACAATTTTTCAATATTCAAAATTTTTGTCCCAGAATGTTGGCCATGCAAGCTGCGAAAAATGTGAAATCTAATGCTATCGCATTCCACTTTTAAGATGATTTAAGCGTCCCCATAGTTTTTTTTTTTAAAACTTACCTGATCGGCGTGAGTGTTTTTGCATTGACATGTTTACAGGCAAAGTATATGATCGCAATCCTCATCATCATCATCATCAGCCTGACTACGCCCACTGCAGGGCAAAGGCCTCTCCCAAGTCTCTCCAATTAACCCTGTCCTTTACCAACTGCGCCAACCGTATGCCCGCAAACTTCTTAATCTCATCCACCCACCTAACTTTCTGCCACCCCCTGCTACGCTTGCCTTCTCTTGAAATCTACTCCGTTACCCTTAAGGACCAGCGGTCATCTTGCCTTCGCATTACATGCCCTGCCAAAGCCCATTTCTTTATCTTGATTTCGACTAGGATGTCATTAACCCGCGTTTCTTCCCTCACCCACACTGCCCGCTTCCGGTATCGCAGTGATATCAGGTATTTTCATTGGAAATGGACGACATAAATTTATATGAATGTTTGACGTATATTTACACCGTTTTATTTTTTTTTTTAATCACCGACAGGCGTTGTACACAGGTGCTGTGCGCAGGAACACTCACGTATATTGGCTTCTGAAATAATTTCGCACACATGCACAACTCCAACGGGGTCTGTTGGTAACTCACGATTGTCTTACAACGGCGACGTGTATTTGAATTGCTGTCTGTGACCACTGGTAGCGCGACTGCTCTCTCGTTCGTCACACACGGCTATTTAAAGCGCTGTTTCTTCGCTCTCTGACTGTGTACTTTGGAAAAAACATCGCGCGCAAGGTCACTTTGTCGTTTCAAGCCGCGCACAATGGTTCGTAACTGCCAAATATGCGTATATGGAAGCAAGGTTCGTTGACGTTTGTTGCAGTTCAACCTCACACCGCCGTAGAGCTAACCCCTCCATCCCCCCCCCCCCCCCCCTAAGAAGAAAACACCGCACTTTCCCTTGAGTATTCATTTGCAATATACCTTGTGGCTATATATACACATAGTATGCGTTCAGGTTCAGCGTCACTCACGTGACGCTCAGTGCTCGCTCCAGGCGCAGCACACGTTTCCAGCGTTGACCTGCACGAGACCTCCACGGCCTTTCCTGCAGTTTACGAGCAATTTGAGGCGTTTGAGCATGTACGGGTCACACTGTGTTCGCTTTGCTCGGCCCGTTTCTCCTCCCTCGAACATGTTTGCGCTCACTGGAGTTGCTTTCTGTCTCTTTATTTAGCTCTTTTTTTTTCGAGTGGCGCACGTGTGTTCTCCACTGGGATGTTTTCTAGACCACTCGCGCACCTGTCCACTTACAACAAGAACCTGTGGTGCCGTTCTCCGCGGCTCCCCTCCGCTCGTTTGTCTCACGGACGTTTTGTATCCGAGCTGCTCGCACCGAGTGTTTATGATTGTTCTGCGCACGTGATGGCGATCCTGTTCTGTGTACGCGCTATGCACGCTCTTGTTTGCGTGCGCGCCTTTTGTGCGCCCCCGCCTCTAAAGAGGTCTCCCGTGTGCGCGTGCGTGATGGTGCACGGTGCTGATGGCAGCACAGCACGATCATGTGTAGATTTGCGGCTTGTGGTATTTGTGTTTCCTTCGTTATGTTTATTTTTAACACGACGTATAACTCCGCGCTTATGCTACTGCATTTGTCGCAGTGCGTCTTCTGCAGACGCTCGGCCTGATTTGCTATATAGACACCATTAGGACGCACTCTTTTTCGTTTAAAGAGGGCGATAAGTTACTGAATTCCTCCAGAGGACATTTGTTTCTATAGACTAACTGCTTTGCCTCACCCGTTAGCCCGTACAAGAGCAACCGTTACTCAGCTATAAGTTATACCTGCAAATAGAGATCGGCTAAAGTTAGGAGTACTATCAGTCTCATTTTACGCAGATTTGTCTATGTATTGTAGGCGGCCAAGCTTTCGCATCCTCTATAGCAGTTATAGCAAGGTCTTGCTTATGAGTGGTTCGTCAGTGATCTCAGCCTATAGCAGCGCCGCCACCACCACCACCACCACCATCATCATCATCTGGGTTGCGCCTGCGTGCAAAACAAAGGCCTCTCTCAATGATCTGCAGTTAGCCCAGCCCTTCACCATATTGGACCACGTTAGCCCAGCTATATATCACAAGTTTCACCTCAGAACCTTCATCTTTGCCGCCCCCGGCTTCGTATTATTTCTTTTGCATCGGAGTATCCATCACGTATGATATAAAATACACGTTAAAACTGCTCATTGCATTCGGAACGACCAGAGAATTCAATCGGTGCAACCACCTTTCCATTTCTGGCGTTCAGCGATTGCTCCGTCAGCACCAGCGCGCGGTATCCATTATAAGCTGACACGGATCGGGGTGCCCAATGCAAATGATTTGACCTCACAGCCAAAAACGTGGCAACGCTGACGGCGGTGGGCACACAGTAAGAGCGCATGCCGATTCCAGAAGTAATCACAAACCATTTCATGTTTGCAATTTCTTCCGACTGCGGTGGGTTGACGTAAACTTGTTTTATGCCCGCGCTACGCAAAGCTTCATAGGTTGCGCTTGTTCTCAAGACCGGCTATATTTCCTGAAAAGAATTTTTGTTTACTCAAAAAAAAAAAGTCCTTTCAAGTTCACTTTTTTGTGTGCGGTTTCACCAATTAAAATTCGCGAGAACATTGAAAGTGAGAGAGAGGCAGCGATGTAGAGGATTATATCCTATGAAAAAAGCCACAGGTATCATAGTAAGCCATTGCCTGTAAACCTGCGTTTGCACGCAAGAGGCATGCCGCTGGTGACAAAACGTGCACGGCTAAAGCTGCCAAACGACGGCAGGGTAATGGATCTAAAGGAGCCGTATTCTGTGGCTTGGTGCATACTGCAGAGCTAGCTATACAATCGAACCTCGTTAAAACAAAACGGTTTATAACGAAATAATGGGCATAACAAAGCAATGGCGGTCCCCCTGGGAAGCTCGTTCACCACAGGCTATAACTATAAGCGGCTTTAAAAAATCGCCGGACTGCCTCACCTTCATTATAACGAGGTTCATCTATAAACGAGACCAATGAGAAGCGCCTGATCCGGCCACGTTCGAATCATCGGTGTCGCCACCTCTTGGCTCCTATCGAAATTATGACATAGCGGCGTAATACAACTATAATGTAATTGCATCTAACTGCCTCGGCGGCAATGATCTCGTGTGGCTTCGGCAATGTTCGCGCGTTTTGCCGTAAACACCTTGTTGCGTGGGTTCTCCAGCTATAGTGGGCCGTGCTTGAAAACTCCCGTAGTCATCATGCTGGTCAAGAGAGAGAGAGAGAGAATGATGAACGGAAATGCAGGGAGGTTAACTATGAGACGCCCTGTATGCTACCCTACACGTGGGAAGGGTGACAATTAAAGGGAGAGATAGAAAGGGGAGAGGAAGGTAGATGACTTTTTCGCGTGACCGCAGTCGGTAACTATAACAGGGTACACTGGGCACACTCTGTAAATTCATGGCCTTGAACTCAGTCCTGAGTCTGTTATGCAAGATTGTTATGCAAATGGGCAACTTTGTGGAAGCTCCTGAGAATGTACATCTGCATGCTTAGTGCACGTAAAGCATGGGTTGCGCGTCCTCGTCGGATGAGGGAGTGCGTGGTACAGATGTAGCTGTCACCTATTTGTCTCAGAGGTGAGCGAGGAGCCTGATGGTTGCTTTTTTTTTTTTACCCCAGCGGCACGTCCACGCCGGAAATCCCCACGGATATCCGCGCCGCGGTGTCCTCGCCTATGCGCGCCAGTGTTTGTCCGCACCCTTACCCCGATGCGTGATCGCCTCTTCCGGGTCATTTCAGTGGATCCGCGTGGCCGTCGTGTACGCGGCGGGGCGTTAGGGGAGTGCGGTTACCTTGGGGCCACCCGGTACACCTGGCGCGTGTGCGGTCTCTTCGAGAGCGTGACCGAATCACTTACATATCTCTGCGAGGCCTCTGCTGCTCGTGAGGGTGTGTTTGCACACCACATGCACCGGAACCGTACGTATATATGTATACCCCAGTGCCATCCACCATATTCCTTCTCCCTACCTCCTTTTGCCTGTGAGAGAGCGTAAGGGTAATTTAGAGGGTGGAGTAACAAGGGCGTAATTCAAGACACGCACGACCTTTGTGAGCAGCTTATAGCAAACACACTCAGTGTGCAGGTAGTCATCATATTACGAAGTACATGTTCGAGTGTCAACAAAGAACACAATGTGGCACTGTGTACTACGTGCTCCACACATACACACATGTTTATATGTGTATAGACATGCACAGATGCTTGTTGTGTGCGTGCGTGTGTGCGTGCGTGCGTGCGCGCATGTCAAGAGTGCTTTCTATTGCCTTCCTTCAAGCACAAAGCACTCGCGGCTCTGATCTGTACAGCTGTGTTTTACGCGGTAGCCTCAGAGGCCAATTACCCCTTCGCCATGTTCCCGCGTACGCCCAAGCGGCCACCATGTTTCTTTCGTTGTAACATTTGCGTCAGCTTCTCCGTGACCGCCTTAGCTGAGCTTCCGAAATTTATTCAGCTTTATTATACTCACTTTAGTGTTAGGAGAGTTGTGCACGAATGTTTGGGACACATAACAGAAAAAATTTTTGCAGGCTCGAATCTTTGATAAACGGAGTAATACTTTAGGAAGATAAGAAATGCTGAGGAAGCAGTGTATCAACTTTCTCGCTTGTACATTGTGCCTTCTGATATTCATGCATGGTAAGAAGCCATCTTCCTTTCGCAACAGCAAATTGCTAGTGTACTTTGTTTTATTTGTTCAGTATATACCTAACGCACAATTTTAGGCACAAATCGGTCTTCGATCACAGGGCAAAATGTAGATGTTCTCGATAACTTACGAGAACCATATGAAGTTCATCTGCATAAAATACTCTGTAAATACATAAAAGAAAGCGCCAATATACAACAGCCAACGTACGAACACAAATGACTTCAAAGTGATACAAGATAACACAAAAGTGTCAAGTATATTATACAGTGTGATGGTAGTATAAAACAGATATATAGCTTTTGCAAAAGGCGGTCACGGCCTTGTGACAAAAGGCCACTTCAGGAGCAATTTTAAAGAGGGCAAGTTATCACATTGTTGCGAAATCGCAGATATTTTCGCATTTGGTTTTATAGTATGCTTTGGCAAGTGACATTTTCACAAAATGTTATCCATAGAGTTGTATTGCTTATTCCCAGGCAAGGATAAATGAAAGAATGTTGATTGCTCCTGTATAATTTCACGTTGAATATGTATTGCAAGTTTTCTTTGATACGTCTGGTCAAGTTTAGGCTAACTATATATAAGAAACGCGAGGACCGTGGTGTCCAGGTCCTCTAGGCTTCCAATACAACGCATGGCCTGTTTTCGGACAGCCATGTGTAACCGCCTATGTTTGACTTCATAAAGCACCCAATATCAGCATAAACGGCAATGAATGTTTGAACGAGCAAGGGGACAATATATAACTGAAGCCTGAGCCGCACTGAAATCATACACTTGGTATTATGAAACATACCACTGGATTTACAAATATTCGCGTTTACCTTGTTGCATGGCGTATCCGGTTCGTAGCAAGATTAACGGCATTAAAAGGCATCGGGCAAGAGTGGCACCTTCTGTGGCGGTTGAGGCTTATTATTATAACGGTGCCCCAAGGTTCAGTGATGATGAGGATGAATTTTTATGGCGCAAGGGCACTTGTGGCCAAGGATGGTGATGTCCTCAGGCTTAATGGCACATGCCCACGGCGGGGGATTGGCCGGGGTGCATTGCGGATACAAACGCGCTCATGAATAAGGAGTCTAGTATTTGGATAAATTTGTGTCTCTGACTAGAATTTGTACAAAAAATGAAGAATAAATAAAACACAAAAGAAAAGCGGCCAGGGCACAATGTTTTTTTCTTCTACTCAAGGTGGGGCCAAGGACCGATTTTCCTAGCATTGCACCCTAAATAAGCCGAGCACCAGACCAGGGGAAAGCTTGTACCCGTTGTATCACCGGTGGGTACCCGGCGGCACTGGGGATCGAACCCCGTACCTCCCGCATGCGAGGCGGATGCTCAGACGACTAGACCACCACTGCTATGTGGATGTACTTTAATAACCTCTATTTCTTTCTCTTTGTTGTTGATGTTTGAAAAGTCACCTGAGCAGTCTCCCGGCCCCCGCACAGCAAGTTGTGCAGTATAAATTTTCAAACTTCCGCTACGGGTATTATTAAATTTGGAAACAATAATGTACCTTGAATACATTGTCCATTGAAGTGTAAATTTAAAACCTTCGTGTGATTTCTCAGAACAGTAAAGAAATATCTTTGGGGAAGTGAGCGCAACAATAGATCTTCCGTATATAGTAGAGTTATTTTTTTTTATTGATAAGAAAGACGTACTCACTCAACACAGCACAGCCGAGAGGAAAACACACAAGCGCCTATCTCTTGAAAGCAACATGCAAGCCCATCCGTGTGGAACACGCATTTTGAAACATCTAATCTAAAGGCGCAATCTACGCGCACAAAGGCCTCTTAGATGCAGCTTCGTCCGCACACGTGGCGAACGAATCACGAGGCACGTTTCCTTTATCGGGTTGCCTGGGATGTTCACCTGTACCATGGTTGGGCGCTGCTTGAGACAATTCCGCCAATTGGATGATGTATTAATGGCCTCTGGCGGTAGCGCGCAGTGATTACTTCAAAGTCTGCCTGCGTTCAGCGCAAGGATTCCTTTCAAGCGGCGCCTGCTCTTTCATATTTGGATGCCTCCAGATTATCAGCTTGGATAACGCGAGCAACGATCCATGTCCTAGATGTGAGGCTTGCATCGTTTTCCTGATAAGCATGTCTACAGTGTATTAGCGCGCAACGCAAAGTGTACATAGTTGTGCGTGCCAAATACTGCTGTCGTTTTCTATTCTCTCCGGGTGACTCACTCCTTTCCTTCCTACAACTTGTCAATACACTAATCGCGACTCGAATTTGTCTGATATACATATATATATATATATATATATATATATCGCGGCGATCGAATCCTGAAGAGGCCTGTGTACTGCGTGCGCGATGTCAGTGCACGCTAAAGAAACCCAGCTGGTCGAAATTTCCATAGACCTTCACTACGGCGTCCTTCATAGCCCGAGTCTCGCTTTTTGGGACGTTAATTCCCCCCCCCCCCCTCCGTGTGTGTGTGTGCGTGCGTGCGTGTGTACCCCATACAAAAATGTCCTATGGCCGGCTATAGGATTTTGGCCCAAATAGCTATAAACCTTCCCTATGTCCGTCTATAGCTGTATATAGAGGCTGATATATTTTTCTATAGAGAGCTTAAGACAGTTGTATGGTTCAAAAGCTATAGCTGTAGTGGCATAGATTTTTCAATAGCTGGCAATTAGCACCTCTGTGGGTGCTTATAGACGTTCATAAAGTGCCATAGACAGACAGAGTTTTCCACAGACGCCCATAGGACGTTTTTGTCAAGAGGGGTGTGTGTGTGCGTGCGTGCGTGCGTGCGTGCGTGTGTGTGTGTGTGTGTGTGTGTGTGTGTGTGTGTGTGTGTGTGTGTGTGTGTGTGTGTGTGTGTGTGTGTGTGTGTGTGTGTGTGTGTGTGTGTGTGTGTGTGTGTGTGTGTGTGTGAGAGAGAGAGAGAGAGAGAGTGAGTGAGTGAGTGAGTGAGTGAGTGAGTGAGTGAGTGAGTGATCGAAGGGCATGTCACAACACAAGTATGAAAGCCAACCATCACTGAAACCGAGGACAGCATCAGAGGCTGTTTCTTTTTTTTATTTGTTACATTCATCAAGAAAATAGTACATTTAACCACTTCGAGCTGCGTATGACTCCGTCATCTTCAGCCCGCGATTATCTCCAACATTCCCAAGAAGAACCTCGTGCATAGACCAGGTTGACCGAGGAAGGCGGCCGGGTGGCGGCGGCACCGCTGCCCTCTTTGATGCAACAGGACGACTCCTAGCGGGAGCTCTCGCCGATAAGCCTCGAACCGGAGCACGGCAGGAGGCAAGTCGTTTGTCCGCGCATGCGTCCACGCACGCGGCATTCGCCGCGGCGGCGCACGTCGTCTGCTGTTCGTCGATCGTTTATCCGCATGCAAACAGCCTTGTATACACAAGCGCGTCGTTCAAACGTTTATAGACAGAGAGATAAGGAGAGATGCAGCCGGGTTTTGCCTCTGCATGTGCGGTGATCGCGCGCGCCCCCTAGCCGTGCGTGCGAGTCCCTCCAGCTTTCGCCCGGTCGCCGCCGGCAGGGCGCGCCTCAAGCAGCGGGCGCCGCAACTGGACGGGCGCCGCGCCGGGCGCGATAAAAGCCACCGCCATCTATCAAGCCACCGGGAGGCTAATGAAGCATCCCGCCGAGTTGCCTACTGGAGCGCGCGGAGATACGGTGCGTTTATATACTGCTTCCAGGCGAGGCCGGCCGGGAAGAAGAAGGCCTGCGGTGCTCGCACGCGTGCTGTTGAAAGACGAGAAGACCTTTGCCGCCCTTTCTTTATCGCGTTTGTTTCTTCTTCCACTCCTGGAACGGCGACGGAGTGTCGAGGCCTTTTTCTGCGCTAATACGAGCCCCGCCAGCTGCAAGGTTACGCTGGATCGACAGCGGTTTTCGCGAATGATGAACCCGTGGGGCGCCGTGGTGCGCCTGTATAACAAACTCTCAAGTCGCAAGTTATCCCTTGTACGGCCGGGGACGTGGACTGATGAAACGCCTATTAAAAACTGCCGCCTGTTAAAAACCGTTCCCCTTCAATATGAGCCGTTTATGCACAAGGAAAGACGTGTCACACGGCGTCCGCGCAGCCTGCTTAAGGCTTGCAAATACTCCGTACTTGTTAATCAAGGTCATTATATTTATAATCGACATAAAGCACGCAGAAAGACACGGACGTTTGAAGACGACAGACAAGTTTTCTTCAAACGTCCGTGTCTTTCTGCGCGATTTATGTCGAGCATGAGTTGCCAACTAGCCCGGACCCGTACCTTTAAATGCGACTGACGACAACTTCATGCAGTCATTGTTGTGCAGAGGAAAAACTGATTATTCGGCTCAATCTTGGTGTTTTGATGTTTGTCTTCCATAAAGAGACACAGTTATCAGCGAGAAAATTGGATTTAAGCATCCTTCCTCCAGTTGATTCAAATTTGTGACGCCTATATCCAAAAGGACGGGTTGCCACCGTTCAAGTGAATGGGGCTGTAGCGTAGGCATAGCGTCAGGGATTAGCAAAGGAAAAAATCGGTCTCGACGCAAGCATTTTACTTGCCAAATCGGCTGGGGATGGTGACACAGGTATTTCTTTTTTTTTTTCCTTATAAAGCTCGGTTTCTAGTGAGAGCGGTATCTTTGTCATTGGAACGCGGTATCCTATCCGTACCTTTCATTGCATTCCTCAGCACTGCAGCGCTGGTGCTCTTTTCGAGGGGCGCCATTCGGTGTTCTTTGTCCACATCACTTGTATAATGCCTCGGCGTTGGGTTACGCCACTACTGAAAACTCTGGCGTGCAAATGACTCGCCGTTGGAAAAGCTGGCCGTGCGGACTCACTTGTTGGAGTGGGAGGAGAAGGTGGAGGTAAACTTTATTGAAGAAGTGGTCTTAGGCGCGGGTTGGGGTGGTGTTCCCCTCCCCGCGTTGGGTTCCGCTTTTAGGCCGGACGCCAAGTGGCCGACCGAAGATGTCGTTCGGCGACCTCTTCGGCCCGCTCCGTGACTCGGAGTTGAACCTCCAGGCCACGTCCGAGCTGAGAAACGCGGCCTCCCACTGCGATTGAGTGGAGAGGTGTAGACTCTCCGATGGCTTGTCTTGATAACATGAGTATAGGATGTGCGGTGTGTCTGCCTTTTGGTGCCCACAGAGAGAACAGACAGTGCTGAACTGCTCTGAGAACCACTTGGAGTACATGTACGGAGTAAAGAAAGTCTCCATTTGTAGCTGCCGCAAGCTGACTTGCGATTTACTTAGAGATATATGAGGTTCTGGGAATATTTGTCTTTCTTTCTTGAAGTGGGTTGTAATTTCTGCTCGATTTGAAGCTGGTGGGCTTAGGGTGAGCGGTCTCGCGATGGTGGCCGTACAGACACCTCTTTCACATATTCGCTTCGGGGACGACGAAAAACCTGGGAGTTCTTTTTCTTAGCATTAACCTAAAGTATAAGGACCTCTTCCGCGGAGAGACGTTTATCCTTTGTGCTAGAGCCATGCCGAAGAAGCCCGAACACAACCATTTTTTAATGCGCTTCAAGCTATTGATGTCATCTGTATTGATGTCATCGCGCGCACTGTGTCTTAACCTTCGCACCTTGGACAATGGAGCTCCAGGCATGGAACTTGTCGAACAGAAAGCAGGATTGCGGATGTAGCATTCACATGTACTCATGGATACATGTACTGACCTGTTCACGTACGCCTGCCGTGTTCACATAGTTCTGCTTCGTCCCGGAATCTCGGGTTCGACTAAAGAAGAAGAATTGGTTTTCTGGGGAAAGGAAATGGCGCAGTATCTGTCTCATATATCGTTGGACACCTGAACCGCGCCGTAAGGGAAGGGATAAGGGAGGGAATGAAAGACGAAAGGAAGAAAGGGGTACCGTAGTTGAGGGCTCCGGAATAATTTGGATCACCTGGGGATCTTTAACGTGCACTGACATCGCACAGCACACGGGCGCCTTAGCGTTTTTCCTCCATAAAAACGCAGCCGCCGCGGTCGGGTTCGAACCCGGGAACTCCGGATCAATAGTCGGGCGCCCTAACCACTGAGCCACCGCGTCGGTAATATAATTATAATTGGTCTTTTGGGGAAAGGAAATGGCGCAGTATCTGTCTCATATATCGTTGGACACCTGAACCGCGCCGTAAGGGAAGGGATGAGGGAGGGAGTGAAAGAAAGAGAAATAGGTGCCGTAGTGGAGGGCTCCGGTATAATTTCGACCACCTGGAGATCTTTACCGTGCACTGACATCGCACAGCACACGGGCGCCTTAGCGTTTTTCCTCCATAAAAACGCAGCCGCCGCGGTCGGGTTCGAACCCGGGAACTCCGGATCAGTAGTCAAGCGCCCTAACCACTGAGCCACCGCGACGGGTACGACGACTAAATGTCCTGAAATGCTTTCTGGGGAGAAGAGCCCTTTGTTAGGCCCTCAGCAAAGCTATCTGCCTGTTCCTACTTCGCTCTCAGCGTGCTTGGAAGCAGATTTTCTTGGTTAATATTAAACAGGTAATCATAGTTCCTATGACCGTATAGATGGATGACTGGATGTATGTCCAGATACGACAGGGATACGCCGAAGCAATCGTCCAACGTCCCTTTCGGCGAACGCCCGTCTCTCCAGCGCAATCTCATTCAGGCTGCGTCCCGCCTGCAGATGCCGCATGACGGCAGGCGCGAGACGCCATCAACTCTGCGTCTCCTCAGTGGCTTGCAGCCGGCCGCGGCGGCAGCCATCCCAGCGCGCCGAATCCCTGCCTCGTATACAGCTATAAAGATCGTAATCTCGCCGCGGCCGCGCGGTAAAGAGCAGCAGCCGGCGGCAAACGCATGCATGCCGCCTCCGGGATTCTCGTATTAAGCCAGGAAATATTCCCCTCACAAGAAGACCTGGCAAGCGCGTGTGGCCGTGCCGGTGTATTACGCAGGGGACGCGGGGACATACATTACGCCCGGTCCGATCCGTGCCGGCAGTCCCTTCATTACCGCAGGTGGAAGAGAAGGGTTGGTTCCTGGATTGCGCAAGGCCGGCTATATCGTGGTATAAACGGAGAGCGATTCGGTCTCGCGGCCAGATGAGAAAGCGGGGAAGGGATCCGATACTCATTATGCTTTAGGCCGTCTCTGCGCCGCGTACATACGTACGAGCTGCTTTGCTCCTTTTTAGCTGGATCGTGTCGAGATTTAGACCTCTATAACTGTGATGTATCGACACCTATTACTTGGAACGAGCCGGGTGACGATGCTTATCACTTTGCGCGTGTGTTTGTCTTGAGGGTGGTCCTCCTCCTAAGCATGAAAACCGGTTTGATTACGCCATTAAGCCTGCTGTGTATAATCGGCATGTCGCAAGTCTGCATACAAGAAATGTGTGTACAGTCGAGTGTGAATTATGCGATGTAAACAACGTTCACCATGAGCTGAAGTTGTGAAATACGTACGTACCACCAACTGGACGAATACCAGGATGCGGGTAGAGCCGGAGCGTCGGATTTCGAACTCTGTCCCGTCGTCAGCAAAATCGATTTATCGATTGATTGATCTTCTACTGCAAAGCCATCGCTGTTCGCTTCGACTATCTGGGGCTATTTAATGTGCGCCGAAATATCGGTACACGGATTATTCTGCTTTTAGCCTCCATCAAAGTGCAGCCGTCGACCCCGGGATCGAGCCCACGATCTTGGCCTCACTTAGGACAAGTCATTGAGTCACCCCTCCGGGTCAGTCGCTAAAGTTTATAACCGGTTCTATAGCGTGAACAAGCAAATCGCCGAGCTCTCCTCGCGTTACCGCACGGGAGCGAAATCTGCACACCACCAAGACTTCTCAAACGCAATGACAGACTTCTCGAGCTCTCGCTCGACACTCGCTCCGGTCGTCTCAGTCGGCTTATACAGAGCTGGATCAACCGCGCGCCGACGACGCCAGCCTTCTCCGACAACCAGTGCGTGTATATTACGCGCCAAAAGGATTCCTGCGAACTACGCACCATGCAACTCCCCGCTCCAACTACGCCGAGGCGAAACAAGAACGGCTCTCGTTCTAGGCCGTTTTCTGTTTCCCGGCTGCAGCCTGTATATACTGCAGCAATCAAGACGCCGAAGCAGGAGCCGTTTCCCGTGGGCTCCCACGAGGCCCCCCGCTAGTTCTTCCCGACTCGGAAGAGAGGAGCATCATCAAGCCAACGTCGCTGGAGGATGCGGCGTGCCTGCCCGCATGGATGTGGCAGCGGCAGCGGGCGACGCGGTCCTAGACTCACCGGCGCCGGCCAAGATCGCGGGCTCTGGCCCGCGCACAAGGGCGCGCCTTTGTCGCCCTCTCCTCCAGCGCCGCCCCACCAGCCTCCGGGAGGCAGGCGTGGGCTGCCGCAGCCCGCAACATGTCCTCCCCTCCGCTACACCGCGAAGCCAGCCGTCGTCGCCGGAGACGCGCGGTCGTCGGCGTCTTCGCCGGCGCCGCAGCGGTCTCTCCGCGCCGCCCCCGGCCGCCAGGGGTCGCCCCCTTCCTCGCTCCGGGCCCGTTTTTCTCGCACCTAGTACCACTCTGCGGAGGCGCGCTTGTTCTTGCTCTTCGTGGCAGAATTCACAGAAGAGCCGGCGGCGGCGGCGGCATGCCCGCTGACGCTGCCGCCGCCGACGCCCGAGGCACTGCAGTCGCAAAGCGGCGATGTGCGAGCTATACTTAGCGGAGAGGATGGCGTTGCGAGATGAGCCGGCAGCGTTGTGCTGCGGGCAATGATGTCGCGCTATCGCCATCGCCCCCTCCTCGCCCGTGCTGCAACGGCTCGCGGGAAACTGTCACTCTCCTCCCTCCACACTCTTTGCCCAGCGTGCTCTGCCTGGACCGCCGCACTCTCTCCCCTTCCTTTCGCTGGTGCACCCGCGCGCAGGCTGCGTGACATTGATGCGTCGCTTGCTGGCATGTGATCCCGTCCGCGCCGAAGAAGCGACGTGCTTAATTTTGCGCGGCGGTCGGGGCCCCGCGAGCACCTTGTTCATCGTGCCCTTGCTGGGATCCTTCTTTTAGTTTTTATTTCCTCCGTATCCTCTCCTCCACCGGAGTCGGCATTTAGTGATCCAGCGTCGGCTTGTCTTTCTCGAGATGTGTAATGGTCCCTGCATACACTCGGCGGCTTAGCGAGGGCGCCCCCCCCCCCCCCCCCCCCCGGGCGCCTTATACGCAGTTGTTGCGCAGCCCGGAGCGTGGATTCCTGTGGGATTCGCCGACGAATAAAGAAATGTTCAGACTCGCACGTGGTGCGCGCTTGAGAGTTCGTTTACTCTTCTGCGAGACGATGCTATCAGTGTTCCGGCTGAAAACATTCGAATCATCCCGAGCACTGTGGATGCAGACTTTTTCTGATAAGGCTGAGTTATGCGTCCTTTGAAACGGGGACCGTACTGTCCGCGCCAGTGTGGCTTACGCCTTGCAGCGGTTTAGACACAGCCTTGGCAGGCACGGTGCACGTATCATCGTCACTTGTACCAAATGCATAGCAGTGGCAGCATCTTCTCTTCCAAGGCGGATGTGACCCTCGGATGTGATGAAATGTGAGCACGGAAAACAAATATTTGCATGCGGCCCTGGCTTAGATAGTAGCTGTCAAGGTGACCGCTCCTAGCCGTTCGCACGTAAGGAAGCACGCCTAGCTCCTGCCATAGTGGGAGCGTGCGTGATATGGGTCGCAAGAGTTAACGAAAGAGGGAAAGGGGCGAGGGGAGGGAAGGAGAGAGAGACGATAGGTAGGGAATAACCCCGGCTCATGTCCGTTTGGCTGCCTAAGGTACTAGAGGGATGGACGCAAAAGGGCGAAAAGGTCGGGAGACGACGGGGGAACAATAGAGAAGCTCGCAGGTAAACGTGTCTGAGACTGTGCATATGTTATACCTGCAAAACGCGGTGGGCTATCTCCCACTAATCAAGCGGTAGCGACGATGCTTATCGCATTGAGGTTATGTCGATATCATTGTTCACAATGCTGAATGGTCTTGCTGACATCCATCTTGTAAACCGTATGCATAGCATATGATACGGCTTAAGCGCCAAATGCGTATTATCGCCTCGTTGTTGTTCATTTTGCTGCAGATGCTAGGCAGCCTTGCCCAGGAGGTCATTCACCACAGGTAGCTCTGAAACGCTGCGTTCAACCTGCAGGACTCTATACTAAGCCACGTTTGCTGACAGTGCAAGAGGAGGCAGTTTGACGCTTCACTTTTACGATGATTCTGCAAGAGTCAGCGTACTTTACAGAATTGACACACTTACTGTTCGTTCTGCAGCCGTTAACTCTGTCTTACCTCGAATGCATCATTAATTGTTGGCACTGTACACTCGAGTTCGGAGCTTTTTTTTCTCTTTTTTTTTTCTTTTTTTGCCGGAAGCGTCGACGCTCAAGTCACTTCTCACAGCCGGCCCGTTCCCGCCTGTGTAATGATCCTCAACGGGCGCCAGCGGCCACGTCCTGGTTAAGCCGAGTATACACGGAGGTCTTTTTGCTCACCACGACGCGCCCCCGTGTCGTCTCCTCCGCCCCCCTCTTCCCGAAATGAGATCGTTTTCGCCAGAATAGGCGCCTCAAGTGCGACTCCTCCCCCCTCTCCTTCTACTAAAGAGCGGAGACACTGTCCCTGCAGCCACCTTTGACCCTCCCGTGTGCGAGCGAGCCGCAACCCGGGACCCTCGCCTAAGCCGAAGGAAGCGAGCCAAGAAGGCATCCCCATTGTCGGCGGCGGCGCAGGACGTGGCTGGCGCCAGCGGGTCTGCGCCGGCGACACAGAGCGTCGGCGTCGCAGCGAGCGCGGTCCTTGGTCCCCTCGCCGAGAGTGCGCCGCGGATTGTGCGTGTGCTGCATGGTGCGCCTGGTGTGTGTGGTGCATGTGCGCAAGCCGCAGTGAGCCACCCGGCTTTGAAACGCGGCTATTCCATCCGCTCATGCTGTCGCCGCGATTTCGTGGCCCCCTTATTTCTCGCTCGTGTGCGAGTTCCCGCTGACGATAGATCTCGCGAGAACACGCTTGACGACGAGACTTTGTGGTGTGCGTGAGCGCCCAGTTATGTCTGCATGCGCAGGTCGGTACGCAGTAGGCTGCCGTTAACTATTTCTTTGTTGTTCGCAAGTAAATGAATAGTCAGCTGAGATCACCACAAACAAGGAAGGCTCATACCATGCTTATTGTAAGCGCTAACGAAAGACACATGGAATCCGCCTGATATTAGCAGGGGGTGGTTTGCTGGCGGCGAAAAAGTTCTTACTTTCCCATTTTACAGTAATAACTGATTATGGTAAATAGAGATGTTATGGGCATCGACACAGCTATAGGCTAACGTGAGGCCGATCTTTGACCACTTCCTAACCAATGTAACAGCAAACGCAGCTTCGACGCTTAACCAATGCATCGTATACCGTATAGCCGATATGAAACCAATATAGCAGCCAACGTGAGGCCGATGTTTGACAAATTCCCAGGCAATGTGATAGCAAACGTAGGTCAGACGCTAAACCAATGAAACATCGAACATAGAGCCGACGAGCGACGAATGTCACAGGCAACGTGGGGCTGATGTCTGGCCGATCTCCGACCGGCGTAATTTACTATGTACAGCCGGTGTTCGGCAAATGCCAGGTGATTTCACCATCGTCATATACCTATTGTTTACCCAACATAAAACGGAGATTGCCCATTATTTGCCTATTTTAAAGCCAACATTGGTTTCATGGCTTACAGCCCTTTATCCACATCCTATTTCGTCCCGCGTATTAGCTCATTAAACTTCTTTTTGGGCGAGTTCGTGCATATAAATCTTGTAAAATGCATTAGCGCTGACACAGACCATGAGAAGGACCACACGTATAGAGCTTGTGTGTATGTGTGAGTCGTCTTTCTTGTGGTCTGTGTCTACGCTATAACATTTTACAGGAGCGATATTAATTATAAAAATTGGCCGCTAATCCTGCGTACAGGCCTTATATATATACTGAGGCTATGAGACTGCTGGCTTATAATTTCAATATCATATATAGCCCACACAAGTGTGAGGAAAAGAAGTAGTGAAGTAGAAAAAGAAATACTCTTATTTGCTTACGCATTGCTTTTTATTAATAACTTATCGTATACACATTGTATTGTCGAAAGTATATAATTTATTGAAACACTGTGGACAGTCACGTAGGACAGTGCACCTCAGTGCGTATTTTGCCGCTAGGAATAGCGTCTTCCAGCTAACTCGAAGGAACTTATGCTCACCCTTGAAGCCAGTTTCCTGCACCCGTATTGCCCTATACAGGGTGTTTCACATATGATGTTTACACAATTTTTAAAAATAGGTGTCTTGAGTTAGAAGAACGCTTTTTCCGGCATAGCATTGTGAGCGGTGCAAATCAGAATACAGCTAAGAAGTGCTACCTAGCAGCTAGCAGGCTGGTTAACTAGTATTTAAAAGCTATATATATATATATATATATATATATATATATATATATATATATATATATATATATATATATATATATATATATATATATATATATATATATATATATATATATATATATCAAAAGTGATTTCTGGCAGCTGATTTGGTGAATACAATATAAAATCACCAAAAATTGAAAAACATAACAGTATTTAATTCACGACGTTTCGGCTGGAGGACCAGCCTTTTTCGAGTGTCGAAAAAGCCTGGTCCTCCAGGCGAAACGTCGTGAATTAAATCGTGTTATGTTTTTCAATTTTTGGTGATAATATATATATATATATATATATATATATATATATATATATATATATATATATATATATATATATATATATATATATATATATATATATATATCTTGACAGGCTTTTGCAAAAATGACGTTAAACCATGGATCAATTCCCAAGCAGAGTGAAAACTTCAGCACGCCTTTAAGAATAAGATTTTGTTGAATGGTGATATATTTACTCCAGTGGAAACCGCACCAACATCTGCCGACGAGATCGACCGCAAATAATGTGGCCAATGCCATCTGGCTTCCTCGTGATCGAACCCCTCGGCATCGTCCACCGATCAGAACCGTTCTTCCTCGCTTGACCTCCGAAACTTTCTTCCATGTACGCTGTATTTAAAAGCCTCTTGCATCATTCATGCACGAAAAGCTGCATCATAAGCACATGTATAGAACATGATCAAACTTACTGTGCATGACTTATAGCATCTTCTTTTTTTCCCCAGACATCGTCCTCCACCTGTCCAAGGCACAGGTGTGTTGGTTACCTCCTCGGAGCAATTATCAGAAGTCGATGGAGGAGGAACACGTCTTAAAAGCAAACACGGCCTAAGAAAACCCGAAGTTTTTTTCGGCGCATTGACTCAAACATGTAAAAGACGTCTTGAGATCGTCAACTGTTCTTTCCTATCCCCAGGTGGCGTTCGCGAGCCAACGCACACGCAATCATTTGTCAGCTAGTGCTCCGTTGCGTGTTCAAATACAAGGGCCACTGCAGGCTGCAAGGTACGAGTGGCAATTTGCTTTTTCCCGGCAGGTTAGGCGTGGCGCAATCACCATTCATCAAAGCGAGCAGGTCTAGCTAGCCTGTGAAGACCTCCAGGGCCACACAACGTTTGGAGCAGCTATAGCTGCCCGTGCGTGTTTTTCTATGCGCCTCTTCAGAGAGAATGCGTGCTCACCGAACGGAACAGAGACACAACTGTCGGCCACGGGGAGAGCCATTTGTCGAAGACTGCTTGGCATGTCTCCTCCTCCGTACCGCTGCGCGCGTGCAGCTCAGAACGTGGAACAAATGAATTCCAGGTGATGCGAGTCCAATGGTCCGTCAGTCAGGCAGCCGCTGCACGCGCAGAATAAACATGAGAGGAAGGAAGGCTGTTGTTATTTTCTTGCCTGAAAACAAGGAGCCTTGGCAAATATGGCGTGTCCTTACTTGCTCAATCTTCTCTTGCAAGTGGCAGTGACGTCAGCCTGACTTAGTATTATTGTACCCAGCATACGCTGAGAAAAATTGTTGACAGTCGCCTTTCCTCCTTTAACTGACTCCTATCTTTGGAAATTCAGAGAGGCAGTAAAAAGAATGCAGAACTTCTTTGGACCTCTGGCCACGTTTGGCATCTGAATTCAACGCAACCCCTTTATTCGTACTTTCATACCTTTGCCAATGGCAACTGTTGTATGAGTCACAAGGGTAGAAACTTGGCCGAGTCGGTAACGGTGATCCATGGTAGGTTTGTGTAGCGCAAAACGGGACAAGGGACAAAGACCGACGCACACAACACAGGCGCTAACTTCTGACTGACAGAAACCTAGGCGACCAAGACGAACATGACCCGAGAGGGCAAACAGGTGCATGCGCCCGGAAAAAAAATGATGAACATCAGGTGAATGAGGAACTACGGACATGCACGACTCAACGATAAATTGGCAAGACGCTGCACACAGTCAGAAACAGGGAATATGCACTGTGTCTTGTTTGGCCCCTGCACTTAGTGACCTGTATCTGGCACACCTTGACAGGAGCCTCCAAGAGCTGCTTACCAACCCACATGTGCTCAGAATTTTTCGTTTTGTTGACGATTTCCTTTTTCCCGGTCCGGTTGAGTGCACGCCATCGTGCTTAGAGCAGGTTGCATCCGGTATTTTAGCTAATGTACAAGAGCGTTTTTCAACGCTGCTATTGACCAGCGAAATGCCAACTGACAACGAGATCCGCTTTCTTGATGTCCGTTTTAAATTAATGGACAACCACGTGTGTTGGAGCTATTCACCTCACGCTAACAAACCTCTACTCCCCTACACATTGGCGCATTCTAAACTCGTAAAACGAGGCATTATTAATTTATGCTTGAAAAATGCCCAGGAAAAGTCATGCCCCCACCTCATCAGCCAGAGCTTTCACGGACAACTCGCAAGGTTCCATGAAGCGGGCTACCCAGCTGATATGCGTGTTTCTGTCGCTGAACGCTTACTGAAGAAGAAGCGTCAACTACCGTCTGTGCCTTCAGAAAGAAATAAAGGCGAAATTGCTGTCATTCCTTACAATAATTGCTTGTCCCACACTCTCAAGAAAGTTGGGACGAAAGCGAATGTTCGCGTGGCTTTTCAGCCCCTGAAAAACGAAGAGCGCTATTCAAAAAAACTTTGCCCGCCGATAAACGTCCCCAAAAGCTGCAGTGCACCACTAATCACAGGAAAAAAAAAGAAAACTCGTGAAACTCGTGAAACTCGTGAAGGCATTATGACATGCCACTTTCTTGTGGCAACCGGTATGTTGGTTAATCTGGTCGTTGCTTGAATGAGAAGCCTCGTGAACACAAAAACTACTTGAAAACTTTTACTGGCAGTAATCTGGCTTTGCACTGTAAAGAGTGTGGTTGTGTGCCATTTTTGGATAAGTGCTCGATCGTGGCCAGACACCAGGATCAGTTAACACGTAAAATTATTGAAGCAGCGCGTATCGCTGCTTTGGAAGATAAATGTGCCAGCAAGCCGTCTATCGCCCTGTCCAAAAGAGAGCTGACCTTCTTAGACAATCGCTGAGTCATGCATTCACGTAGTTCCTCGTTCACCTGATTTTCATTATTTTTTCGGGGCGCATGTGCCTGTTTGTCCTCGCGGTTCAAGTTCATCTTGGTAGCCTAGGTTTCTGTCAGTCGGAAGTTAGCGCCTGTGTTATGTGTTTCTGTCTTTGTTACTTGTCCCGTTTTGCGCTACACTCACATACAATGGATTGTATGAGTTAGTTTCCGCTTGTTGAACTGCTTGCGAGAATTGCGACCGCACCCCTGCACAGTGCATTGTTGCTGTGCTGCTGAGTGTATGTGAAATAAAGAAAAAAATCACAGATACATCACGAAACACGTGGCGCAACTGTGGACAAATGCATTCAGGTATACGGCCTATAGAAATCCATGTTTGTTACCAAGGGTATCTTTTTCCTCTTCTTACAAACTCACCTGAGTAACATGTATGACCATGGCAGATAACATGTATAACATGCATACTTATATTATACGGCCATGTAGGCAGCGGGAGCATTCGGAATGTGGGTGCGCTCTTTTTTTTCTCACCCAGTGGGTTCTGCGGTGCACGGCACCTAAGTGTTGCTGTGAAGTGACCCAAAAGCCGGTGAAAATTTAGCGTGCAAGCTCTTTAGGATTTTATGCGTTAAAAATCATCATCCTCATCATCATCATCATCATTATCATCACCACCGCCCCCATCATAATCGATAATATCAAAAACTGATGTAGACACATCTAACTGCAATGTAACGAAGCATTCGTAGAATAACTCATCCTTTACGGATTGCGTTGTTATATGCAGCCCGTTCGGACATTTAACATAATAACTAGTCATCTCCAAGCGTCTATCTACAACTGACACGCATCAATGATAGTTAGCCTCGCTGCGGGATGCCAGCTGATCGCGAGGGCATTTTTTTATGCTGTTTATTCCGTGTTCGTACACTTTTTTATGTGGAAAATAGAGGTGTGCACCTCCATCAGCTTTTACTGAAGTCGATTTCGTGACTGTACATTTCAAAAACAGAGAATCGCACAGTAGCAACGTATATAACCATAGGAAAGGCGTGGCTGAAGTGACGAATATAGTTCTTGACTGATGTAGCGAGCTATGCACAGGTATTCATCCCATATACGTAGTGCACTCCTTCCATATCGCGGTGGCAGGCTTATGCGATCCTCGAAACATGATATTGTACGCTACTCTGATTGATTGGTTAAAGGCCCTGTATGCACTGAATTCATATAGGGGGGGGGTCGAAAGTAAGTGATCGGTAAAAAAATGCTGCTCACAGTGAATTCACGCTGGTTGTTATACTGACGTCGATGAAAAATTATCGGTAGTTTTCTGCAATCAATTTTTGTGGCCAAAATTGGGCCTAAATGCAAATAAATAACACACCTGTGACACAGGTTGCTGACTTTTTAATGAAAGTCGAACGGAGTTACGCGGTAGCGTCAGATTAGGCCGGCGGTGAGGTGAACGCAGCAAGCTTCATAAGAGGCCGGAAGGCGGTTGCGTCATATCGGCTGACTGGGCGAAGTTCGTCACTCATGAGTTTGTTATGTCCGTTAGTTTTCACTATCAAGTAGATACATAAATCTGCACCTTCTTCGAAACGAACCTTATAAACAAGCGAAACGCGAAGCGGTATCAGAAAATTTGCCTCCCAGCGTCCACGTGCGAGCAAATCAGTAGGATGATTGGCAGGGTATCTGGCAAGCACGGTCAACTCATGGAAAAGGAGACGTTATGCCTGGTGCGGGCTTTCGTCATTAGCCGAATAACATGTGCTGTGTCCAACCTCAAACTGCGACAGAGCGACAAGGAGAAATTAGACGTAATAGTCAGAGCGGCCATCAAGAAGGCGCTTGGACTCCCCTCCAAGACGTACACTGATTGCTTCTCCGCCTAGTAATGCCTAACACGCTGGAAGAACTACTCGAAGCTCACCAAACAAGCCAAGTAATGTGGTTATCAACGACCAAAGTTGGTAGACGTGTCCTCGAGGATCTGCACATAGCGCTGCCACCAACAACAGGAGGCACAGAGGGCATTCCCAAGGACTCGAGAGATAAACTACTAGTCAAATCAATACCAAAAAAAAAACATGCATCCCGAGCACAATCAAGGTAAGAGAAGTCAGAGCTAGATCTATAGAGAAGTATTACGGCAGCAAAAATGGCACGTATTTTGTAGACGCGGCGGGCCATATGCATTAGGGCATCTGCACCGTCATGGTCATACACAAGGGAAAGCAAGTGGATGGACTCTCGGTGAAAACTAGTAAAGTTGCGTTAGCCGAGGAAGTGGCGATAGCGTTTGCAACCACTCACTCCGACGCCACGCACATAATTTCTGATTCTCAACACGCCTGTCGAAATTATGGATTCTTAGAATAGCGGCGCTTGCCAGCAGAATTTTAGCAAACGCGCAACATAGCTCAGTGCAGAGAACAAAACAATTGGTATGGGTGCCCGGACACCAGGGAATAGAAGGGAACGAGGCTACTCACACAGCCGCCCGAGCGTCTCTCCCCCGCAGTTCCACTGAATTCCGAGACTCTGTCGGGACTCCTGTACCGAATCCGCTTGCCACATAAGCGGACATTACAGCATATCTGCGCCTCAGTGGGCAGACGTTCCCAGAGCCCGCCAAGGGCCTGGATAGAACTGAGGAACGGCACCTCAGAAGGCTGCAAACGGGGTCGTTTGTAAGCCCTGCGCTTCTAAAACACATAGACCCGACTTTTTCGGGGTACTGTAAATTTTGTGAGAAGTGGGCAGACGCATATCATATGCTATGAGCCTGCCAGAAAAATCCGCAAAAAAAGAGAGTAAATCAGCCAACGAGAGAGGGTTGGGAGGCGACCTTGTCCGGCTGCTTGGACCTGGAGTCCCAGAGGGCTCTGGTTCAAAGAGCGTGGGTAGCGGCTACCGCCAATGGTGTCCCGGAATGAGGACTACCACCCAGGCAAGGGAGCGGCGAAACTCTCCACCCTCCTCTAAAACCCGCCCCAGTGCATCCAATAGATTTACCACCACCACTACATCCCAGCGTTGCATCCAAACGCTCCTCTGTTTGATTATCTTTGGCTCCTCGCGGTATTCAAATGCAGCGCACGCTAAGTGCAGACTTTTCGCAGAAATTACGATTTAGTAAAATAAAATTTGAGCGAGGGCTCAGAAATGAGCAATTGGTGCCATCATTCAACTGAAAACGAGATGTGCTGTTCGATGTTTGCCTCGTAGGCAAGACATGATCGGCGTCTAACAATAGCTTCGTTGCAAAGATTATTTAAACGGCAGCTGAAGATGTTTTAGAATGCAACAAGTTTATGTGAGTCAAAGTATGAAACTTTCAGAGAATGCGAAGTCTTTTTGTGCTAGCATTTGAAATGGGGACGCAGTCACCGAATAATGCCGCGTCGGCGTTCAGGCTTCTCCGCAGTGCACAGCGCCGGGCAGTGGCCGCAACGATGACGTCATGTACGGCTACGTTTCCATCGAAGAAAAGGTTGCTTGAAAGAAGAAAACCAACGCCGCCTAAGGTGAAGTTCACGAAGCGTTGTTTGGCGGCATCGGATGAGGCACAAACAGCACACGGGCGAAGGCAGCGGAAATCTGAAACTTCAGTAACATTGACGTCATCACCGAGCTTCTCCGCGCTTCACCAGTGCTGTGAAGGAAACTTCACGATTTAATCGATGATTTCGCAACCATTTTAAATGCTTGCGCAAAACTACATGGCACGCTTTAGCTAGAAGCTTCATACTTTCGAATTCTTGAATCTCGTCGAATTCTGAATAACCATTTCAGCTTCGCTTTATGAGCACACTGAAGAAAAATCTGCATGCAGTTTTCGTTCTTGTCATCGTATGTCGTCATATAATTCTCCCTTATCTAAGTGCTGTTCTTTGCCATGTTTACTATATATTCACCAACTAGCCCAACTGCTGTCAAGTAAAAATCGACTGTTCACCTCTTGGCGGCTATATTGATGTTCATTCGGCAGAAAAAAGCTGAATTTATCATTGTGAAAATTGTATTTTAAAATGAAACGTTTTTCCCCCCGCTATATCATTAAAATTCTTGACGGCAAGACTGACAAGGAATTTTCTAAGACACAGCCGTCCAAGGCAGCAAATGGCTAGTTTCTAAATAGCCTGTCCACAACAAAAATAAAGCAAAAAGCAAGGCAAAGATTGTGCTAGTGGAACGCCGTGCTTCCGAAGCCCATGCGGAGGAGTCACTTCGCATGGGCTTCTTGGCGAAGCATGAGCTTCGTGGCTCCTTCGAAGAACACTGTCAAACAGCATGCATGCAGGTATGTGTAAAATCGTGAAGTAAAGCATGACTGCCGTTCGCAAAGAGTGGTCTTCATTGATAAATGGAGTTCAACCAGCCAGGGGGTCTGTGAGAACTGAAAGACGGATTGCGACGCACGTCCAAAGCCAGTTGCAATGTCACTCACCAAAATGTGAACAGATAGATTTCGCTCAATGACTTGTGCAATGAAAGGAGAATAATGTTTTGGTCCTCAAAATATGGTACCGGATGGTGTGTATGACGAGGCTTACATGATACGTAGAAAGCAAATGGTATGGTGAAGTTTTCTGGATAGACTTTCATCTTTCGCTTGACACTCGTTGGCGGATATCTTTACCATTGTTTGATGATGAGAAAGCGAACTAGGCGCCTTTAACTTTTTCTTAACTTGCTTGCATAGTTTAGCACGAAGCCTCGTGCTTACACTTCCCCAAGGTCACCGCGCAGAGCAATTCTGTAAAAGAGCACACAGCAAGCATGACTCCTACAGCTGCAGGTACCGTTCGGCTACGTTCTGGGCATTCTGAAGAATCGCTATCCATCTCGTTCTTTATAGAAGTCTGAAGGTGGAATAAGTAAGCGGATATGTGCGATAGCTTCCGTAAAAAATCGCAGTGGATTGCTTACTTGTGACGAAGACTTCACTTCGTTTCGCATGCCTAGTAACATCGAACGTTCGAAAGCGTTTATTGCTTACAACCGTGACCATTTGCACTCGTTCGAAAAACAAAAACAAAACAGCATTATTTCCTGACGAGTAGAAGTGGTTCCCTCGTTATTATTATCTGACTGATAATTAAGCGTAGAAACAGCACTTTAAGCTGGGTCCAACGCCGTTGTTAACAGACAAACCACATCATTTCACACTAATTCAACACCTTCGTAGGCATTTCCAATCATTACGCATGGTGCGTGGCCGAGCTCGCGTGTAGGTGTCCCTGCTCCCGAAAGATGGCGGCACGGAACCGGCCGCTGGTATGAAGCATCCTTTGCCAACGCTGGGGAGAGACCGCTACTTGTCGCCTTAAAAATTGGTGGTGCGATTCTGTAGGCATATCCTGAGGCACGAGGGCTTAGGTGATGAAATTCTAGACCTGTACAGAGGTAAGCATGTCACAGCAATGAAGTTTAGGGGCCATGTGAATAGCGGAGAGTCAGTACCAATTCGGAAATGTCTGCGGCAGGTTTATCCTCTGTCAAACCTGCTAGTCATGACGTCTGTGACTAGTATGTAAAGATGGTTACAATCAAGTAAGGTATAATTAATATCTTGTACAAATGACACCGTGCAGTGGTGGAGTGGTGCCTCTTAGGTTTGACGGGCGCAGATGATACTTTATTGCAATGTAACATGAAATACAAGCTTTTGGTTTTAATGTCAGTGCTGATAATAGTTGCCAGCCACATTTTTGATCAAACGGCAACTGTTCTAGGACATCAGGAAACGAGGATAAAATATTACAAATATCTCTGTGTGCGTAATAGAGGGAAATAGCTAGAAAAAAAAACAAGAACTTGGCAATTAGTCAAAGAAAAGAACAAGATAAACGAGGCCATAATAAAATAAAGAGCATTTTTCTGTTGCCGCAGGTATAAATTACGAAGAGCATGGAAAGGAGTAAGGGTTATTTGAGCACAATAGAAGCGCGGTTTTGTGCTTGAAGTATGGAGTTCAATACGGGCGTTTGGCATAAATCAAAAGTCAGGTGAAAGAATGATATTAGGCGCATGGCTAAGCTACAAATCAAATTATACGACATGTGGGGGACATGGTCGGTTCCTGTTCTAAATGAAGGGAAACCCATAGCAAAATGAGTTTCGAGGAACACCAGATGATTATGAACACTGGCGGCTAAAAAGGTTTCAATATGTTTATAAAGACTGGAGAACTAACGAGTAAGTTGAAGGCAAAAAAAATTAAAATGGCAACATAAAGAAGGCGCTGAAAATAAAGTTGAAGATGCAGCAGCAGTTCTCTGCAATACAGCCGAACGTCGTCATAATGAAACGGATTATATCGAAATGATGCATATAACGAAGGAATGACTATTCCCATTGGAAGCTCGGTCAACACGGGCTACAACGAAGTTGAGTTGAGTGGTTGTAAGCTACCGGTGGGATTAGCCTTGCAGTTGCTGCCGGCAATTGTTCCACCGTAGCGACACTTAAATAGAAATCACAGAAACACTGTCCGCAAAAACCCAAATAGACACTCCTGAGGTCACCATGTGGAGGCCAAATCCGTGTCCTGCAGGTAAAGTAGAAGAAGGCGAGAAGCATCCCTTCTACTCGACTGGCTCCCGCGCGGGAAAACAATGTCCTGAAGAGAACTGTGAGGAACTCCTGCCTTCTTGAGGGATCCGAATAACACAGCCCGTTCCGCGTTGTACAATGTACAGCACAAGAGGTAATGTTCTATGTCACCACACACACCACACGTTGAACGCAATGGTGACAACGCTAGGCCAGTCTTATACATCCACGCCGGCGTACGAGCAGAATCCGTGCGAACGCGGTGCAGCAAAGTGGCTTGGTACCTTTTGAGACCCTTGGTCACACATGGCTGATGAGGAGAGCTCCACAAAGAACTGAAGTGGCACAACACCACATCTCTGAACATTTGCTTGACTTCATGAGGGACTCATGTACTGGAATCCCGGAGAGAGCTGTATGGGCGAGGTTGTCTGCTAGCTCGTTGCCTAAGACACCTATGTGCGAGGGCACCCATTGAAAACGTATAGAGAAGCCTTTGCTATGGAGATTCTGCACCAAACGTAGGGATCTAAGACACAAGGCATCAGTGGGGAACCCGTACTCTACTGTCATAATTACGGATTCAAAATCTGCCCTTCAAAGGGCTACAACGAAGTAATCGCCGGGCCCCTTCAACTTCGTTATAACGAGGTTCAGCGTTAAACCAGACATATATGTCTGGTTTTAAGTCCCGAAGCTGTGCGTGAGTATGAAATGCGGCGTGGGAGATTGCTCCACATTATTTACGTTCGACCACATGGGGATGTTTAACGCAAAAGCGTAGAAAGTTGAACATGCTGCTGCAAGTGCACCTTAAAAACAGCGCGAAAGGCGGGACGAGGAAGACGGTCAACACGAGCGCTGTTTTCAAGATGTTTAGCGTGCACTGACAGCGCACAGCAAAGGTCTCGTTTTTATTTTTGTTTTAGTGCTATTTATCTATTTATAACCAGTCAGATACCGAAGAGCGAATAATGAATCAGAAAGCAAACGTTATATGTTAATTCAAAAGGCAATGCCTCTGCTTTGTGGAGGCATATCCGGCTCAACGCAGAGGTGGTTCATTTATAGCTTGCGGAAATATGAGTAAAAAACTGAATATTTTCTGCTAGTACCGACGTATCAGTATTCATCGAGGTTTCCATGCTCCACTGGTAAGCCTTCCGACGGCTCGTATTTAAGGTGCGGCAGGCCAGGAAGCAAACAACGAGCCTCAGTCTCGCAGTCTGTCGACCAAGCGCAAGGCAGGTCTTAATTGTGTGCGGGGTCGAAATGTGGCACCTGTCTCATGTCAAGTGCAAAAGCCTGCGGCCACAGCTTAGCTTTACCGCAATACACGAGGTCCAGACTCGCCACGAGATCACTTTAGCCAGAGTTTGAATTGAAGGCTGTCTTGCGAACGTTGCCGCCCAGTCGACCACAAACAAACTACTTTGGTATGGGCAGTTACACGGCTTACAACGGCAATACGAACAGCAATAATCTCTCCCGGAGAAGAGCTACTCCAAAGCCAGATGAATGATCGCGAGACCAATGTACATTGTAACCGCTTAGGCAGAGGCAGAAGAAGGCCTGGAGCGCTTATATTAATCTAAGTACTCAACAGCTCCTCTGTCGCTCGTTACGCTTGCGGGAAGGGAAAGCGGAAAATAGAGACGCAACTGTCGGTAAGCTAAAGAGAATCAATTCGCTCCTCTGCCAGCAGCCCCGAGGCCGGCACCTCATTTCACGCTCAAAATGGTCTCCGAGGGTTCATGGAAGGGGGGGTGAGATCAAGGAGAGGGAAAGTCCGCCTCTGTGGTCCAACGAGGCGCGTCTCGGCGGGACCTCACAACAAGGAACATTTGGCATGCGTTGTTCTTTGCACGCTATTATAAGCTATACACGACTGCGTCAGCGGCAGCTGCGTATTCTTAATCGCGCGGAGGTTGAAATTGTATACTCGCCCTGTGCGCAGGCGGCATCCACGGACAGACGCACACATACATGCGGTCATTCACAACAAATGCGACGACATGGAGTGAGAGAGGGAAGATGATGACGAGGAGGAGGAGAATGCTCCTACACGTACAGCGGTGCCGGAGCGATGGCGCAACCACCACCTCCTGTCATCACCGATGGTGGTGGTCCGCCTCGCGCACCGCCCCCCCCCCCCCCCCCCCCCCACTCGTCTGTACGTGCTACGCTAAGTGGGGTTGATCTGGCACGGAGAGCTTCGTCCGCCGTCTTGGAAGCGGCGAGGCGGCGGCCGGCAGAGAGAGAGAGAAAGGGAGAGAACGCGGCATGTACGCACAGACATGCACACATACACGCACAAACACAACATCGGTCGGTCGCTCGGCTGCCGGCCACCGCCGCTGCCGCTTTCCCGCTGGACAACGTCCCACTCGGCTCGTTCGGCCGGCTTCGTGACTCCATCTGATAAGAAAGAAGACGGCGACGAACGAACGCGGCGGCCATTCGTTCGTATATACTCGCCAGAGTCGTTGTCGTTCGAGTCTCTTTCTAAGTTGTGTACGTGCATGCATGCACTCTCCTTCGGTGTGTGTGTCTACACGACGGCGGCGCGGTCTTTCCGCCGCTGTGCCCGCTTCCACTAGGCATCCCCCTCCCCCCTCTCCTTTTCCCGTTCTCGTCCTTCGGTTCGCTTTGAACGGGGTTCCTCCGCTGATGGACAACAAAAGGACCACGCTCTCGAGAGGCGGCTTCAGCGGCGGCCGGGCCTCGGCGGCCATTCTTCTACGGCGGCAGGCGCTCCAGTTCTTTCGGCGGCCACCCCGAAGCCTGCTGCAGACCGCCGCTTGGAGCGCGCTTCGAAAGGGGCGGGCGGGCGGGCGCGCTTCTGCTGCCCATTCTTCGCGATGCGTGCGCGGCCGCCGTGGCGCTGTGGGCGGGTAATGATGCTAAACGGGGAGGCGTAATTGTACAATTGTTATCGGTTCTTGATCACTCAATTGCTTCGCCGCCGCGGACGACGGCGCGCCGAGCTCTGCAGGTCTGTGCAGGCTGGATGGCCTGCCCCGAGTTAGTGCGTGTGTGCGTGCGAGTCGTTCGTGTGCAGGGTCGGCGAAGACGACGCATAGACGATGACCAGAACGGTGCCCCGCGTGTACTTGCGCGCATGTTCACTGACTGTACCTCGTATAGCAAAGCACGCCCCGTGCTCGTCGCTTGGTAGCCTTCGCATCGTTGCGATGCAGGCAGGGCGCACGCACGGCACATTTTTGTCATTTTATTTTCTCACGCATTCTTGCGTTCTACTCCTCCTGGCGAGCCGCGCTTCGGCAACAGCTGTGTCGACGACGACCAGAACGACAATGGCTATGTTCGAACGCCGGGCATGCAGCGAGTGGGAGGGGTCGAACGAGGAGACGTTTTTGGTACGCGCTGGCTTTCCGCGCTTGCGAGCTGTGCCGGGCTTACAAGGAACTTTGCGCGCGCACGCCATTCGGCCTGGCGCTGCTGCTGCTGCTTCTGGCGCCGATGTTTCTGGCGCACGGACAAAGGCTTCTTCGGAGCGCGGCGGCGTGCTAAAGGTTGTGACGGTGTCCGCGCCGGGCTCGGTCGATCTGCGCCGCGCTTGCAAGCGCCACCCTGTACACGATGGGGTCGCGAAGGTAAACGGGCCGGCGAGCGCATACGCCCCTTTTCCCGTGTACCAGCGATGGGTTCCGAGCGATGGTGGCGCTCTTTCATCGTTCGTTCCGCTGTCTCTCTTCTAAGCCTCGCGCAAGCGGAGATTTGCTGTTGCCCGTTGTAGATGGCGGTGCGGAGTGAAGGTGCTTGTTGCAAAATGCACGCAGCTAGCATGTATTGGAACGCCGTTCTAAGACTCGTTGTGCGCATATGCTCTGACACTCAGGCACACACATACGCAACACGCAGCGCCACAGCGCCCCAACCACTCTGCACGCACACACAAACAGACACCCACGTACGCAGTCGACTGCTCAGCTGTCCTGGTTTTTACAGGCTTAGGCACGGCGCAGCGGTTGGGTTAAGAGGTAGTTAGCACGGCCTCCGAACGGCAGCCGGCAACTTAATTACTTCCCTGTTTGTGTTTAGTCACAACAAAAAACAAGCTACAACCAGCACTGGTTGTAATTTATAACTTTCTATTTGCTTGTTGTGTTTCCGTTTCATCTGTAGTCATTTACCCAGCAGAGTTAGCATAGCGCTGCCGTGAGGAGGCGAAATGCATAGAGTGCGAGATTTTCAAAGCGTGACTGTCTCGAATTTCTGACTCCGAAATGCGATATATAACCCTTGCCTTGGGAACGTGTATAATTATTTTCAAGGCGAGAAAAGCTCCTAATCTGTGCTCCGGTCAGTCAGTTCGAGGTAACGACGTCGCAGCGTACACCATTTTGTTGTCTGTGGAGCACTGCGAAAGGCTGCGGGTGTGTCAGATGGGATTATCGCCTCCTGCTCCGGCCTCCACTACTGAAGCTATACTCTGGACAACAAAACGGAGCCAGTGACGTCACGTGAATTCCGTCTATAGACAAAGTACATGGGCGCTTGCTACAGCAAAAAAGAAGTTGCCCTCTCGCAATATGTCAAGACAATGACGTGGTCCAGTATATCTGTGCTACCTCGGACATCTAAGAGGGCGTCTAAAAAAGTGTGTGGCTAACGCTGCCCATTTAGATCACCGTTTCGCGACGGCTTTATCGATTCGTATCGACACGTCAGAAACAGCTAGCGGTGTTTCGCAATCCCTGCAATCGATTTTCCTTTTTTTTTCTTTTTGTCAGACCAATATAGAGGTTCATATTGCGGTCCTTCCAGAATGAACTTCATGCCAACTTCGATTTCACCTTTATTTATTTGGGTGCGATACAGGCATCGTCTTCGCTTAATTTTTCGCTACTAGCTTGGTGACAAGTGACCGCGTAAGCTCTTTAGGTCAGAAGAAATTACGCCATCGCCACGTAACTAGGTCACCTGGTGTAGTTGTCAAGTATTACATTGGTTATATAAATGAGTCACATTTGTTGATGGTCCTTGCGCAGCCAAGGAAAGCTACTGAGGTTACCCAGCCCTCTTTAAAGCTTTTACTAGTAGCCATTTCTAAAATTTGTGTATGTGTTCACTAGATAGTATTAAGGTTTGGGGGCCTCTACACCAGGGACGATTCTTATATTTCTATAACATTCAACAAAAGACTTTTCCTATACCCTGTTCTTGGCGCATGATGGCCTCAGTTGCCTATGTGCCATAAAACCCAACACAACGCAACACACATTTGTTGATGGTGCGAAGGCGCGGAGAGCTGGAACAGCATGATAAAGAATATACGCCCGCAGCCCAGGGCACATCGCGTGATGATGAGTAGCTCATTACGTACAGGGCAAACCTCTGTATAAGCTGCAGCATGAGAATTTTCCGGCTTGTTCGCGTGCAGTTCAGTCAACAGACAAATCGTTCGCGAAGTGTGTCGATGATCGCTGTGAGTCGATCACACTTCAAGACCTGAACTCAGCACCACGACATGGGTTCGGACGGAAGCATAGAGTAATGTGTTCTTTGTAAGCATTAGTGAAATCGTTTTGACTCGCCCGTGAAGAGCCAGACTTAGTCCAACACTTTACTTTTTTTTATCCGAGAAATGGTAACTATATCCTTAAAAATGGCACGAAAAAACAGGCGTAGTGCCATATCATTGGCAGGCCGTCGTGAAATTCTGAAGTGTGTGAAAAATCCCCGGTTGAACACGGCACATACTTATAGGTGAGCTATGCCTTCAGTACGGACGATGCAAGTGCAACTGGCTGCACGAATTTACGAAATGTTGGAACAATTGAGTTAAAAAAATGGAAATTTAATTGTGGAATACAATTCTCAACAACGATTTCTCCCTTTTTCAATGCCTCCGCGTGCGACCGGTAGCCAAAGTGGTCCAGGGCACTAGTGCGACCGACACGCACCTTTATAATTCGAAATGCATTCGATGGCAACGAGAAAGCTTCACCGACAGCCGCGTTTTCGAATGCTCTTCATATATATATAGCTCCTTCTTGCGTCCTCATACAATCATGCAATCGCCCTCGTCGCGCTGAACGCCGTTCTTTGCGCAACCTGCCGCGGAAGAGATCTCCAAATCGCCTTAATTTACAACCCCCCAGTAAATTTTATATATAGCTGTTGGCGCGGGAGCCGCGATTCGCGCATCTCGCTGAGGTGTTGTTGCCTGCAGGAAGCGCAGCACATACAGGACCCGCGCAAGGATGCGCCTCGCGTCTCGCCTCGGTATACGAAGTCCTGTCGTGCAGGCCGTATATTAACTGCCCGCAGTACGACCCCCCCTCCCCCCCCACACACACACACACATACACACAGAGAAAGAGGGCTAGATGTCCTGTTCGCTCAGCATCACTGTCGCTTGCGACTCACGTCTGCTGGGCCTCAAGTATCGTATATATAAATGTCCCTACCAGTCCTGTGTACGGCCGGCAGAGGTTTGCGGAGGAAGGTACTGAAAGAAAGAAAGAAAGAAAGAAAGAAAGAAAGAAAGAAAGAAAGAAAGAAAGAAAGAAAGAAAGAAAGACGAAGATTCGCCTCCGGCCAGCTCGTGCGTGCGTCTGTGTGTGTGTGCGTGTGTGCGAGCCCTCGCTCCAGCAAGGCAGTATTGGGCCGCGGGCCTCATGTCGGATGCAGAGAGCGTGTTGCTTCGTCAGCGCTTCCCCGAGAGGTGAGCTTTTTTTTACGGCTCGCGAGGTGCCGATGCGGCCATCTCCCGCGGACGGTCGTAAAACGAGCTCCCTCTCCGATTTTTCGGCCCGAGCGGAAGTTGCGGCGGGTATACGGAATCCAACGCGTACCGAATGCGTGGCCGCGGGCTACGCGGATGGACGTCGGTCGCAAGACGTGCGCGCTATGTGATGTCGAAACGCGAGAGTGTGTGTGCGACTACTCGCTGTCGTTGTTGGAGGGGCACGGCGCCACCGTCGCCGCGGTGCTCGCGGCCCGTATACGTTGGCCCAATGAAAACAGATGTAGCGGCAACGTTGGCACCCTATACGCGCCTGCGAGAGTTCGCTTGTAAATGTGCGCGTTGACTACAAGGTTGTATAAGCTTATACAGCTCAGCGCAAGGAACATGATGATGACACAGGTGCATACCCCTTGCGAAGACATTCGCTGGCACGAGGTCGGTATAATTTAATATCAAGGTCGGTGGACATCCATGCGGAAGTATGTTATGTGTCAAGACAAGTTTTGAAAGCAATTTCTCTTAAGGTGATTTTTTTAATCCTTCGATTAAATTGTCTCCGCACACTTTCTCGATAATGTTACCCGTTCGATACGTTGTTCAAATATTGATATTATTAGACCACCGTTGATAATGAGCCCTGCGCTTTACATCTCCTGCTGATGTAATTCTCCTGTTCCCGATTTAAGTCGACACAATGTCAGACCATTTCTGATGTCCAATCCACGGAGGCTGTAGGATTCAAATGGATAAACAAGCTCAAAAAATACGCGTGAATAACGTGACCGCTGCAGGCGCACAGCAGTAATGCTTCGACATCTTTCTTAGATGCCTTTGTCTTGCAGCATGCTCGACTGGGTTCTTGAGGTTGATGATCGGAAAGATGATACATTCGCTGTTATTAACAGACTGGCATGAAGCCACCATATATGTACGAAAACAAACAGGGCATGGAAAGCAAAAAAGCGAAAGAAACAAACAAGCAGCCACCCAATCAACGAAACACAGTGGCTATTAATTTAAACTAGAGGGTGCCTGATAGCAACAAAACAACTATTTCGATGTCAAGCAGTGCTGCGTTTTTCCTGTGAAAAAGCTGACTTCAATTATAAACAAGTCGAACCTGATCAACCTTGTTTTCAGTCTTTAAGCTGCGCTTGCCGGTTTATCCACTCTTCTTTTTAATCAATATCTCTCAAGAGAAAACTATACAACAGCTGCATCTATACTGGTACTCACCTTTGGGGCAGAATAGTGGATGCTAACGAAAAGGGTTCAGCTCAAGTTAAGAAAAACTCAGCGAGCTATGGAAAGAAAAATGATAGACCGGAAGCGGGCAGAGTGAGTGAGGAAACAAACGCGGGCCAATGACATCCTAGTCGAAATCAAGAGCAAGAAATGGTCTTGGACAAGGCATGTAATGTGAAGGCAAGATAACCGCTGGCCCTTGAGGGTAGCGGAGTGGATTTCCAAGAGAAGGCAAGTGTAGCAGGGGACTGCAGAAGGTTAGGTGGGCGGATGAGATTAAGAAGCTTGCAGGCAAATGGCAGATGCAGCTGGTAAAGGATAGGGTTAATTGGAGAGACATGGGAGAGGCATTTGCCCTGCAATGGGCGTAGTCAGGCTGATGATGATTTTTCTTTCTTGGAAACTGGCGGTGTAGTCGTGCAATTTCAACATATACCGTGGTGCCAGCCCTATATGGACATGCTAGCCATGGAACACAAATCAGCTCTGAGTAAAGGGTGACTGGTGAGGACAACTCCATCGAATTATTTTTCAAACTAAAAATTGATTCTCTGGGTCTTGCTGGGTATGGTGCCAGAGTGTCCGGCTGTAAAGACGCATTCATGTGCGAGAAAATTGGATTTAGAAATCTTCCCGCAAGTCGGCTGAAACTCGTGGCGCCCTTACCTTGAAAAGGACGCGTTGTCGCCGTCTTGAAGTGCACCTAGGTGTTGCGTATAGCCCTTGAGATTGGAGCCTGAAAATCGGTGTCGGCGCACGCGTTATGTTAGCGAAATCAGCCGGTATAGGCGGCTGCGTTTTTATGCAGGAAAAACGCTGAGGCGCCCGTGTGCTGTGCGATGTCAGTGCACGTTAAAGATCCCCTGGTGGTCGGAATTATTCCGGAGCCCTCCACTACGGCACCTCTCTCTTCCTTTCTTCTTTCACTCCCTCCTTTACCCTTCCCTTACGGCGCGGTTCAGTGTCCAACGATATATGAGACAGATACTGCGCCATTTCCTTTCCCCCCCAAAACCAATTATTATTATTATTAGTAGTAGTAGTAGTAGTAGTAGTAGTAGTAGTATTATTATTATTATAGGCGGCACCCGTGTTAGTACCCTATCTATAGAGGTCAATTTCTATTTGTCGTCAGTGTCCATTTAATGTCCATCCACACTTTCTAGTGTAGACACGAACGCTGGCTCCTTCAAAGGTGCAGCCTTCGCGATTGAGAATACGCGTGTACAAAGTTTAGCACTGCCAGCATGCACACTTGCTGGACCTCACGAAACTTTGCGTTGGCTCGAAAAATATTTTGTACACCTTAATTCACCTCTTGACAGAAAGTCGGTTCATCTTTACCCTCCCGCTTAACCCCTAACCCCACCCCCATGCCAAGGAAGGAATGAAGTTAATGAGGTTCTATGACTAAAGATTGGTCTGGTTGTTCTCCACACCTGCCCCATGGGCTAAAGTCGTCTTGTGGTAAAGATACGTGGCTTCCACAGACACGTTCCCTCCTCTGCTCAGATCTTAGACTCCTCTTATCTGTTTGGTTCCCTACCTTCATCCCCCTTCCAAAATTTTTTAGTCTATAGACTGTTCATAGACTTTACTCTAAAAGCCTATAGACTCTCTATAGAGAAATCTTACAGACCAGTCTATAGACTATATAAACCCTATTGTGAATCTATTGACAATGTATAAATTTATGGCCATACACTTTTAGTACACCTTGGTCTATAGACTATGAATAGGCAAAACGAAATATCTATAGGAAGGCAATAGAGTCTATAAGAACTCTATAAGCCATTTTTATAGAGCGGGCCCATCCCACCGTGTGGGGTAACAGAGGATTGCCTAGTTAACATCCCTGCATTTCCATTATTCTTTCTCCGTCTTGTGGTCCAGGCAAGAAAAACTTTTGCACCTGACTTGCAGCTAATAAGGACTGCTTTTGTGAAGAGCCCTCACTCTCCCCGTTACGGACAGCTTTACTTGTTGTTAATTAAGCACAAAAATTCAGCGGACTCAGAAGAAGGAAGAGAGTGCTACACAAAACGTCCCTCCCCCATCTGTGTCCATTGTCTGTCTACGTTTGATTCACATATTGGAATGCCTACTGGCCCTTGAAACCTCCTTCGCTCTTTTGCGCCACTACTGTTGATAATTAAAATATATCTATATCTAAGGTTAACATATAATACAGCAATATATATATATATATATATATATATATATATATATATATATATATATATATATATATATATATATATATATATATATATATATATATATATATATATATATATATATATATATAATATATATATATATATATACATATATATATATATATAATGTAATATAAATGTCTATAGGATGGCAACTGAGCCGATAAGAAATCTATAGACAGTCTGTAGACCATTTTTAGAAGGGGTCTAAAGTAGGAGAGACTCGAACTGCCGGCAGAGCCAGGGGGGTTGGTTGCCGGTTAAAACGATATACACCCGAAATCGATCCCTTGAATAGCAAGCTTCGCAGTTAAATACGCGTTCCTCCGCCAAAGAGCAAAACTAAGTTGATGGCAATGATCCGGAGTTCCCGGGTTCGAACCCGACCGCGGCGGCTGCGTTTTTATGGAGGAAAAACGCTAAGGCGCCCGTGCGCCGTGCGATGTCAGTGCACGTTAAAGATCCCCAGGTGGTCGAAGTTATTCCGGAGCCCTCCACTACGGCCCCTCTCTCTTCCTTTCTTCTTTCACTCCCTCATTTATCCCTTCCCTTACGGCGCGGTTCGGGTGTCCGGCGATATATGAGACAGATAATGCGCCATTTCCTTTCACCAAAAACCAATTATTATTATTATTATTATTATTATTATTATTATTATTATTATTATTATTATTATTATTATTATTATTATTAATATTATTATTATTATTATTATTATTATTATTATTATTATTATTATTATTATTATTATTATTATTATTATTATTATTATTATTATTATTATTATTATTATTATTAAGGCAATGGGATCATTCACTGGGTTTCGCTAAGGGAAGAATATTTTCACGAGCTGAGTTCATGAGTCCCTCGGATGCAGTCGTAATAGGCGCGTCTCTGCAACTGCTTTTATACGTGTGATATGCTTGTCAATACAACCACTCTTGGCTGCATTGTTGACATTGCATCCAGTACGAGGCGAACACGGTGCCAAAAGCAGTTCGGAACGCGGCCGGAAAACGCGCAGTTGCATGTCTGTACCACATACTGACAGATGGCGCCACGAGGATTTCCTCTCGCTGGGAAACTGGTTTGCTAGCATCGATTACTCTGGAGAGGTGCGTGTAAGTTGCACTCGTGAACACAAGGTAACCTTTACTCGGAGAGCCGGAAGCAGTGACCCCCGTGAATAGTTCGAACTGAGCGGTGAACTTTTCAAATAGCTCAGAAGTAATGCAATCGGGAAACTCGGGAGGAGCTTGGGAGGTGGGTTCAGGGGAGGGGGATACTGGAGTAGGGCATAGTTTGGAGGGGGGGGGGGGGGGCATATTTCGGCAATGGATATCTAGAACTTTGTCTGTTGAAAAAAAAAATAGGATGGTGGTTTAGCATTGCTAAGTACGAAATATTCTCCGAGAGCACAGTACCTTTCAGTTGGACACCACCGGCGCGTACCTGAAAGCGCGATTGAGGTGTCCACTGACCAAGGGTGCCAGTTATGCGCGTCTTCAACTTTTTCATCCTCAATGCCAGTTAGCCCAATGTATGACGCCGGCTAGTGCCGCATTTCTGCAACGATGTTGTGAGCGCCAACGCGTATTGCTCTAGTGTCGTGTTTCTGCCACAACGTTGTCCACGCCAACGCATGCAACTCACATCTAATACTAGTTTGGTAGTAGTATTAGTTGATGAAGAAGACGATGTGCAGTGCAGAGCGCGAGAGAGTGTTGCAGCTTAACACGAGGCATGTTCTCCAGCGGCGATAGCACAGTGGACAGAGAAGCTGATAATGCTTTCGCACTACTAAGCTTTTTCATGGTTTTCCCGCGGAAAACTCGCTGACGTGCGATGTGGAGGGGCAGCCCCATCCGCTGCCATCTTTTATATCCAGTCCCGGACAGAGATAGGGCTGGCGTGGAGGGCGGCGACGTTGCGTGAATGAGACCTGTCTGGAGCCATTGCGTCTTATGTATCGCTGTAAGCACACGGATCCCTCGCTTCTGATGAAAAAAAAAATCCGTATTACATCCTCTCCTTAAGTAATAGCTTAAATTGAACACATCAACTGTGCAACCAAGCTAATGCGCTAATTTTCTGCCTGTAACACACCGAATAGACACGTTCAAAAACTGATACACACCAGTCTCAGTAAGGTTATACGTGTTTAGAACCAAATATTTTATTTAGAAAAATATGTGGGACCATCAGGCATCTGAAACGACAATTCTGGGAAAGCAGTTACCCTCGATGATTAATTATTCTGATGCTTTTACTCTAACCCGATCGAGGCTTCACACTCGCGACAAAATTTTCTGGGGAGGGGGGGGGGGGGGGGGGGGTGAAGGTGGGTAGAGGTGGGGTGAGGGGTTGAGGGTGACGGAGGGTGGGCGGGCAGCAACTGTATATGGGAAGATGGGGATCTGGCGAATATACAAAACCAATGCAATGCACATGACACACATCAAACGCAGAGTGACCTATAATGACGTCACGTGAACATAATATACGTATTGTGGTCACTCGTTTATTCTGTCGTCAGCCGCGCATGGTACATACCAGGTGCTTCGGAGATGTCTTTCAAAAATTTTCATAAATAGGCATTTTGTGGTAAAAATATGGCTTTTGCGGCATAGCATTACAGGTATTGGCGGAGATCGGAAAGCCGGTGAATTGTCTCGAGTATTGAGCTGGTTAACTAGTTTCTGAGAACTTTTTCACTATCACAGCTAGGCAACTGGTTGCAATTAGAGATTTGTAGACGGTCGTTAGTAAAAGTCATATCAGTTTTTAGAATTTCGAAACTGCGGTTACCCTCACCGCTGTGGCTCGACAAAATCTGGCTGCGTCGTGCGAAAATACATGCGCTTTCGAAAGCATGCAGGCAAAGCAACCCTCCCAGTGCACGTAATAATAATAATAATAATAATAATAATAATAATAATAATAATAATAATAATAATAATAATAATAATAATAATAATAATAATAATAATAATAATAATAATTGGTTTTTGGGGACAGAAAATGGCGCAGTATCTGCCTCATATATCGTTGGACACCTGAACCGCGCCGTGAGGGAAGGGATGAAGGAGGGAGTGAAAGAAGAAAGGAACGCAAGTAGTCGAAAAAGCCAAATTTTCTCGAGCCACAGCTCCAAGGGTAATCGCATTTTCAAAATTCTAAACACGATATGGCTGTAACTAACGACCGGCTACAGATCTCCAGTTGCAACTAGGCATCTAATTCTACTCATTAAAAATTAATTATTAAAAATTAGTTAACCAGCTTGCTACTTAAGAAGATTCACCGCAGTTTTCTGGTGTCCGCGCACACTGCTAATACTGTGCCGCAAAAGCCATATTTTTACTTTAAGAAGCCTATTTCTGAAAATTTTGCAAGTGTTCGCTGAAACACCCGGTATATACTCAGCTACGTTGTGCTGTGCGATGTCAGTGCACGTAAAAGAACCCCAGGTGGTCGAAATTTCCGGAGCCCTTCACTACGGCGTCCCTCATAGCCTGAGTCGCTTTGGGACGTTAAACCCTCATAAATCAAATCAATCAATCAGCTACGCAACTATACACACGTAAACACGCATCGACTCTTCGAAGCGAATTTTTCTCTACATTACGACAGATATCCGTAACGGAGCTCTCTTTTCCTTTTCTTTTTCTTTCCGCCAAAGCACGCGCTGTATGCCACCAGCGGCATATTATATAGCGGTGGGCGGACGCAGCCTCGCCCGCGAGCACCACAGTTTTTTAATCCCCCGTCGCACTGCCGACGTGTTGTGATGGATGAGCTCCGCTGTTGAGTGTTATGGGCCACTTGTGCGCGCCGGCGCTTCCGTTGGTGTATGTGTGCCGGCGCCTCGGGTGCGCCTGCCTGCGTGTATGTCTGTATCTACCCTTCCGCTGCACTGTGCAGCGGCTGTGCTCTACATGGATGTGGCACTGCTCACAAAACCGTGCAGCGCGCGGAAAGCTGTACAATGCGTGCGTTGGCTGATCGCTGGTCGAATTCGGAGAGCTGTTTACGTGTTCAGACCAGCTTGCCGCTGGCCAAACACTTATAAAAATTATCTATTTACTTCCTATTGACTTCATATGGAGTCTCTCGCCTTCCTATAAATATTCAATTTGTCTATTCATTATCTATAGACTGTCTATGGACAAAAGTCTACGAAAAGTGTGTGGCCGTAAATCTATAATGGTCTGTAGACTGCCTAGAGGATTTGTAGTGTCTACAGGCTAGTCTATATGACTTGTCTATAGAAAGTCTATAGACTTAATTGACAAAATTCTATGAACAGTCTAGCCGCCGCGGTGGCTGAGTGGTTATGGCGCTCGGCTGCTGGCCCGAAAGTCGCGGGCTCGATCCCGGCCGCGGCGGTCGAATTTCGATGGAGGCGAAATTCTACAGGGCAGTGTACTGTGTGATGTCAGTGCTCGTTAAAAAACCCCAGGTGGTCGAAATTTCCGGAGCCCTTCACTGCGGCGTCTCTCATAGCCTGAGTCGCTTTGGGACGTTAAACCCCCATAAACCATAAACCATCTATGAACAGTCCGTAGGCTGTCTGTAGGTTGTAGTCTGTAGAAATTTTTGTAGGGGAGGGCTCCCGTGCTCTCCAATTGTGTAGTAGCCAGCAACGTCATGCGCACAGCTTCTCCAGTTAATAACGGTTAAGAGGACAGGAAAGGCGCAGTAATTGTCTCTCTCACAGTGGACACCTGAACCAAGACTAAAGGGAACGGTTGCAGGAGGGACCGAAAGACGGAGAGGAAGGGTCGTCGTAGTGAAGGGCTCCAGAATTATTTCGATTACATGGAGCTCGCTAGCGTACACCGACACCGCACGGAACTCGGGTGGCTTTGCATTTCGCTTCCACTGAAATTCAGCCGCCGCAGCCGGGATTCCATTGTGGGACCTCGCGCTATACATTTCTTGCTTTAGTCAGAATGCTAAAAAAACAAACAAACAAACGAACTCAGGCTTGCATGATAGAATGGGCAAATCACCTTCTGCCTACCAAGGCAAGCAGAATACGAACACCTTGAAAGCTCAATCACACTTGGAGGAAAAACGCTAAGGCGCCCGTGTGCTGTGCGATGTCAGTGCACGTTAAAGATCCCCAGGTGGTCGAAATTATTCCGGAGCCCTCCACTACGGCACCTATACTTCCTTTCTTCTTTCACTCCCTCCTTTATCCCTTCCCTTACGGCGCGGTTCAGGTGTCCAAAGATATATGAGACAGATACTGCGCCATTTCCTTTCCCCAAAAACCAATTATTTATTTTATTTATACTTGAAGAAAATAAGACAACTTCTACAGAACGCTACAGTTGATCAGTACCAAAGACAACGTGAGAAAAAAAGATACTGAATGACATTTTTTTTTTGTTCTGGAGGTTTTCACCACCTTGTCTTGGATTTTTATTTTTATTTATCTGTTGTTGTTTCCAAGTGTTTGCCTATGTACTTTATTTTGAAGTTGAATTATGTCGCAAGCAGTTTTATCTCCTGTCTTTGCTGATAGATACTCTGTGTCGCACCGCTAATAGCGCTTCTGCCGGCTATGTAAGTACATAGCCAGACGCGATAATTTGCCTACCTCCCGGCAGGTACTTGCAACGTTATTCGAAAAATAATGAAGCTTGGATGCAGGAGATTAACGAAAGAATAACTAACATGACGTAGGAATGTTTGTCAGATATGTTTGTCCTCGAAGAAACTTAACACGTTATCCATGCATTCAGGCTACCTGTGCAATCAACAACGGGTAAACTGTTTGACCTCTCAGCAGTCCTCTTTCCGACCGACAAATAACAGCAACAGCTTGAACCAGCTTGAGCTGATAATCACCATTATGTTCTCTCGCTATCTGTTGGTGATAAGTAGTGAATAACCAGACGGGAGAGAATCGCAATACCAGGGCCGGCCTTGCTTTGCAAATTCACTGCCTGGCTAACTACAGCTCTATCACGATCGACACTGCACAGTTCTGTGTGCCGAGGTACGTGTACCTGCCAGAGAGTTGTGTATGTGTTCGTACTCGCATACGCGACACGCCGAGGTCGCAAACCCTGCAGCCGCGGCACTCACTGTTGTCGCTTCGTGGCGGCGGCGAACAAGCAGTCGCACAGCGCCATGGCTCTGTTTCTGCTGCCGCGGCGAGGTGCGGGAGATAAGAGGAGTCCATGCACCGGTTCATCACACCTGCTGGCTCGCAGCGCTCGTGGCCAATTCGTGCATTTTTCTTCGCATTTTTTATTATTTTACCTGATCCCTTTTTCTGTTTTGTCTTTGCACAGGTGGCCTCATTTCTCACCGCCTGTCGACAGCTACAGCGCGTTGACGAGGTCTCTTTGAAGCTGCGTTTGGCTCGAGAGGGTCTAGTCAGCTTTTTGTGTTTATACATGATAGGCTTCCGGCGCCGGTGGTCCCAAACTGGTATCAGACACTGCAAAACAAGCGGCTAGATTTTAATTAGTAATTCAAGTGACTGCCGATCAAAGAGAGAAAACCAGAAATGACGATGAGAAATGATTAGAGCGTACGTCAGTCGATTACGAGAATTAAGGATATAAATTCGCAGCGTTCACACACTTTGTTCCCGCTGTTGATTTGTTGATCGTCACTTCTACTGCTATATGCACTAACCAGCGTAACAATAAAAACTTCGGCTTGCTTTCGATTCGAACTGAGAAGCACAACTGTGAAACAATGAGCACTTTTTCACCGGCGTGAATAAATATAGATCGGTTGGGTACGTGATTGGCTTCGCGCCCTGCGCAGACTTTCTAAAGCGCCGTCTGTTGTCTTTGTAAAAAGTGTGCAATTCACGGGGTCTACTTTTGAGCAATGTAGATTGGGCATTTGAACCGCCCCTGATACTTGAAATGATTGGAAGGGGTAAGACGGACAGTTCTCTTCACTTTCAGGAGAGCGCGGGTTACTTGTGCATTTCAGGAGAGCAAGCTGCCGGGCTAGTTGGTGATGCATGTTGCACTGGTGATGCACTAGTGCTAATATCGTGAGTCACATTGCTTCGTGCACGTGTAGGGCAAGGTTGGAGAAAACCACGGTTCTAGGCAAGAGCGGCAATGATAAGGCTAGGCTCGTTCTAGAGGCTTATTATATCCGAAAGCTGTCCGATCGTTGTGTCAGTGACACGTCTGTACACGTTTATTCATCGGAATGTGCCTTTTTAGATTCTTTTTTTTTATTAACTTGTGCGCATGTCTGATGTGCGGTTTGTGTGATTGTGCGGTTTGTGTGCCTTTTCCACGCGCATGCTCGACAATTCTGTTCCTATATAACTTCTATACCTCAGCATGAATAAACAGTTGGTAGTAGCGCTCGTGAACCTGTTTTTTGTGTTCCCTTACTCTGTCCGTCGTCCGTTTTTTGCGCTTCGAAGTTTACAACATACTTGTGCATGCGTTCCATTCATCATCATCAGTTTAACTATGTCCACTTCAGGACAAAGATCTCTCTCATGTATCTCCAATTAAACCTTTCCTGTGCCAGCTGCGGCCATCTTATCCTAGCAAACTTCCGAATCTGATCCGCCCACCTGACTTCCTGCCGTCGCCTGCTACGCTTGCTTTCTCTTGGAATCCGTTCCATTACTCTCAGGGACTAACGGTTATTTCGCCTTCGCATTAGCTACATGCCCTGCCCATGCCAATTTCTTCTTGATTTCAGCTAGGATGTCATTAACCCGCGTTTGTTCCCTCACCCACTCTGCCCACTTCCGGTCTCTTAACGTTATTACGACCCATAGGAGCGCACTGACAAGATATAATTGTTGTTTACTTTGTTCTTCAGGCTGGTAAGCTGCTACCCATGACCTACAAGTACTTGCCAAATGCACTCCGCCCCATTCTTATGGTTCTCCTAGTTATTGCACTCCCGTGGCCCGGGTTAGTGGTCCTCATTACACGGCCCCATTACCAGACCTAAGGCCTTGCGGTCTAGGAAGTTTTGACCAAGTCTTTATGCATTTAATGTTAGCGTATAGATAATGTCCCTCCTGCCGGATATCGCAGGCGTGCTACTCACGGAATAGAGCGCTTGGTTCATAAGAAGCTTCGAGATGCCCCCCCCCCCCCCTTTTTTTTTTTCAGGTGATAAATTTTACACAGGCAAAACAAAAATTCCTCGATATAGCTATGCATGTGAAAGAAGCCAAGTCCTTGAAATCCAGGAAAACACAGGGGAGTGTTTTTTTCTTCTTCATTGGTGATGTTCATTATTGAATTTGATGACGGTAGTAATAAGTAGCGTAATTATTTTTTAGATGTGCGATAATGAATCAGAACGTTCAATTATCTTTAGTCTAAAGAAATAATTATGTTACTAAATTTCGCTTTCATCAATATCACCAGGGGAAAAAAAACATCCCTTATGCTTCCTGGGTTTCATTGACTGTTGGCTTCTTTCATATGTATGCCGTAACACGCCCCGCATTTCCGTATGCTCCTCTGTACAGTGTAACAATATAAAAAAAATGAAAGTCTCAGCACTGGTCTTTTTCTTAGAGTTTCCTCTTAGGTCACGGCGTCCTTCACAACCTGAACGTGGGACATAAAAGATTGTATGAAAATCGTCACTGTGACCAGGCACTTGAAAATGGGCTAGTATGCCGAGAGCTGGTCATCATTCACGCATTAATGACTACTGTATGCTATATCGTTCTATAAACTTAAAAGCTGCTCCATGGACGGAACGCAGAAAAGAGAAGAACACAGGACGAGCGTCACTTTATAATGTCGCATACCCAACATTTCTGGACAAAAAAATTTTTCAACGAGAAAGAGGTTATGGACGCAATGTTTTCATATATTGTAAGATTTCATTACAGCAATCAACATATCGGCGGGTCTCCCGTCGGCAGGCTCGCTTTTTTTTTGCTATTAACGTTTTTGTTATCGTCAAAAACATTCCCCATTGGTTTTCTATGGCAAGCTTAACCGCTCGATGCGAACGATGAAAAAAACCTTAAACGAAAGATTTTGCTGCGCATTGGAAATATGGACCATCACCTTCAATATTTCCGTTAGACTACCTCTCAATATTCCAATATTCAAAATATTTGTCCAAGAAGGCTGAACATGCACCAACTAGCACCCCCACCGCACTCTTATGGATGCTAAAACGGCCGCAGAGCAGAAGATTCTCATCCGAAGGCAAGCCCTTTGAATTTGACCCGGCTTATTCGCCACACTGAGGCTGCAGGTTTCTCACAGCTTCTCGCTGACTCTACGCCGTTTTCAGAGCTATGCGAGTTTACAGCTCTGCGAACACTGGCACGCCGTTAAAATGGGGTGTTGAGTCTGGTGCGCACGTAAATCACTTGCGACACACGTCACGCAACCGAAATCCGTTTCGGTGAGAATTTTTTTGTTCAGCTGTTACTTTTGGGGGACTCTCTCGTGAATTTACGATGTCGTTGGTCTGTTGCGACCGGAAACCCCCGTGTTTGCCTGGTGGGCGATCAAGATATCGGCCAGCTGGAAGCCTGTAGAGCCCTTCGATCTTGGTCACAACACTTGGTCATGACAGGGCCTTCTGTGGTTTAAACAACAGACCATTTGTGGTAGCGTATATGCACAGTAATCTGAGGTGCAAGCGATAACCAGAAAACAACGAGGGACATGAAATTAATGTAGTTACTTGTCAACTAGAACGAGTAATCACTGGGAAACATAATTAACTGCCTAAGGAACGAAAACAGTGCTGCTTCGATAATATTGTCACGTAATATTGTCACATGCGGGTGACAGTGACATAGACAACAGACGAGCAGGCTGGCGTGGCGCTGAAACAGATTCTTTATTGAGCAAACATGTGTCCAGAAAGACCATAAGGACTTGATGACGGCGATAGCGGTAGACACTGAGGATCATCAAAGAGAGGAATGTCGGTCGCTCGCGGACGCTGCCTCGAGGTAAGACTAGTGAAACAAGAAAAATCTTCTCGAACAAGGCACAATTAGCCGTGCATGGTCTGTTTTTCCAGAGCCCTCTTGGTGCTTGTTGCCTATATAGCAAGCAAAGTACTAAGGCCACGTGCGCCGGCGATCAACAAAAAACATGCGGAGAACCAGGAAGAAAAAGAAATCTTTGCGGCTTTATTGCAATATTATTTTAATGATCTTGAGCAAGAGGCAGTTTTTCTTTTTCTGCGTAAAAGTGTATGTAGCGAAAACAAGAAATTAAAGCGTCGCTTAAAGCCGAATTGAGTAGATCAGTTCGCTGTCTTTCTCTCCGATGGCGACAGGCGTTCGTGAAAACTTGGCTATAGTGCTGTGGTGGCCGCAGAAGAGGACCACCCAGCTATCCCAAAGCTATGGTCTATTTTTTCACTGGAGTTTCCACTCAGCCGCTTAGACGTTGTCTGTGAGGTCCCTCTGTGTTTCCACCGGACGTGGGTGGGCATCGTTGTGGGCAACCTGCCCTAGGTGGCCCAGCTGCCACCTTGAGGGGCGTCACCACAGGCTGCTTATCGGATCGTGAGCAAACTGGCCACTGTGGGAGGTGGCAGTTCAATTAACGATTGGTCGTGAGAGGTATTGGTCGTGATTGGTGGTGAGAGGTTTGCCCCACAGGTGGCAGCACCTGCCGTCACAGCTGGGCAGTGGCGCATCGCTTAACCCCTTCACCACTGCACCACTGCGCCAAGAGTGGTGTGAGGACTCCCAGCAATCTATGAATGTAAAGTAGAGAATCTTGAAAACGAGACTCGAACCGAAATCGAAGTGAAAACCGAACTGCTGGCGCACCTAATTCGCATCCGGCTTAACTGCGCATTCCTGGAGATATCCTGGACCAGTTAAAACCAGCCAAACAGGCCAACCAGGCGATCCCAGCAACGTCACAGCATAACCAGGCAACCAAGTCAAACCAGGCAACAACACTGCATAACCTAGCAAACCACACGCGAACAGAGGCGAAATCTGCTAGCGGGCCGAATTCGCGTTTGTTCTAACCACGCAAATGGACCATAATTTTTTTAGTGCGAAGGCATTACTTCACGAGGAGCCCTCCACTACGACAACTCTTCTTCTTTTCTTCTTTCACTCCTTCCTTTATCCCTTCCCTTAGGGCGTGGTTCAGGTGTCCAACGATATATGAGACAGATACTGCGCCATTTCCTTTCCCCCCAAAAGCAATTATAGGTCACACCGGCTCACCGGTTTGTGTAGCTTGACCTTGAGGGTGACCTTGGAGAAACGATATATAAGTAAATGAAATATTGCAGCGACTGGCATTCGGACCCGTACAGACGCGAACAGATAAGCTTAAATGGCGAGAATTGGGCTTAGTGGGTTGTTCATGATGGTTCAACGCGCTTAACTTTGTACAGAACGGGAAGATAAGCTTCGCTGGCCACTGCGCACTCTCTCGCGCTGTGCATTGCACATCGTTTTGGTCATCAACTAATACTGCTATCAAACTGTGCACTACGATCCCGGCCGTGGCGGTCGAACTAAGATGGAGGTCAAATTCTAGAGACCCGTGTACTGTGCAATGTCAGCGCACGTCAAAGAACCCCAGGTGGTCGAAATTTCCGGAGCCCTTCACTACGGCGTCCCTCATAGCCTGAGTCGCTTTGAGACGTTAAACCCCCATAAACCATAGAGCAAACTGTGCGCTGCATGCGTTGGCGTGGACAAGGTTGTGGCAGAAACATGGTTCTAGATCAATACACGTTGGCGCTGGCAACATTGCTGCGAAAACGCGGCACTGAAGCATAGGGCGCCGGGCGTACATTGGGTAAACTGGCACTGACGATGAAAAAGTTGAAGTCGCGCATAACTGGCGCCCTGGGTCAGTGGACACCTCAATCACGCTTTCAGATACGCGGCGGTAGTGTCCACCTGCAAAAGCTGTACTTTCACACAATATGTCATGCTTGGCAATGCTAAACCGCCATTCAGTTTTTTTTTTTCATCTTCCCTTCGAATAACAGCTATCTCTACCTGACAAAAAGTGATTGTGTTTCACTTGTCAGCCGGGGAGCCTATTTACGGCTTCCTGCGTACACCGCGTCGGCACAAGTTCGAACCGATTATTTTTCTATTACCCCTCAGCAGGAGCAGCTGCAGTCAACGATTTGTGATGCGCGCCGTTATAACATCCGCCCATGAACTTCGAACTTACAAAACCGTACAAGAGGCGCCCTTGTGATCCGGGCCGATCAATCAACGAACCATCCGTGCGCGTATGTGTGTTTTGGCGCAAAGGCAGCTCGTTAAATGGACACGTGGTAGGCTCAAATTCAACAGGGTTGACATCCTTCCTGTATAATAATCCGCCTCGCGAGCGACGGCAGTCAGGCTCATTGGAGCGTCTCTATATATATACTATGGCGACGAATCGGTTGTCGAACTCGCACTTGTTTGGTTCAGTGCTTGACTTGGCTGTGGAAAGACAGCTGCACAAGCCATATATTCTGACCTGCCCTTGCGGCATCCGTTGTGCCGTTAGTGTGTGCAGTCACCTCTGTGTTGCACGTAGCAGTTCGCAGTATAGGCTTGCTTTGTTATTACCAGAATGAAAACCCATAGTGCAATACAAAACATTTTTGTTTTATTTCACTTAACGCTCGCATCGTTGCCCTTCAAGAAACCAAACGTAGCCGCACATCTGTGGTAGTTAACAGGGCATGCTGACAAACGCTCGAGGACAGGTGGCGTCGGGGTGACTGCATGCGCCCGTTAACGATACCGTCCGATGTGATAAACCATACCTCTGATGACCCGTGACGGCGTTGAGACGCGAAGGAAAGCTGAGTCGAAATTTATGCCTCAATTCGTTATTACGTGACACTGCGTCCATCAGTTGAGCGCATCTCCGGTTGGTTTTTGAAAGATTAGACAGTTTTAGCTCTGCGTACGCAAAGAGTTAGCGTACGCGAGGAGTTTGCGGGGACGGTAGTGCGCATGCGCAGAACGCAAGCGCAAGCCTTGCGTCTTGCGTACGGTAGCCTTGCGTACGGTAGCCAGCGGAGTTTGCGTTGCGGCGCTTGCGTGGCTTGCGTACGCTAACTTTGACAAGATGGCGGCGCCCTGCTCGCCCGCTTCGGAATAAATACATGTCGCCGCTGGATTCTTCGACGCAATAGCTCGCTCAAATGGTAGCGGTTCGCTTTTATTTCGCCTAATCTTGCCCACACGTAGCCGTATAAGCGATAACTAACCCCTGTTTTTCAGATAATTTGGCGATCTTCCAGCTCCTAGGCCTAACTATATTCAGTGTGTTTTCCTCGTAGCAACGACACCTGGCGAAGCAGTTTTCTAACTTTTAGCCAGATCTTGCATTTTCTTCGGTTTGCATAGTTTTTCTTCTTGGAACAAAAAAGGCTCCCAATGCACTCACAGTAGTTATCAGTAATCACGGATGAAATTTTCTTCAACCGAGCGTTGATGTGGTTTGACTTCTTGTCACTAGATGGCGCCACGTGCGCCTGAGGGACGCTACGGCACGGTCAGCTAAAACTATACTTCGGAGCGGACAGCGTAACGCACGCAGCGCCGTAAAGCTTTGCGTACGCAAGCACTTCCGTACGCACAGCTAAAACTGTCTATTGTAGAGGTTTATTTTTTTAAGTAGTATGCGCAGACGCTTATTGCTGTCAGTGCTGCGTGATTTTTTTTTTGTTAGCGTCTTATCTTTTCTCTTTCGGCACAAACATCTCCTTACATTTTTTTCGCATGTGATATCATCAAGCGAGGAAGATGTCAAAACATCTCCTCTGTAGGCTGTCACAAACCGCGGTTCCGCTGCCGGTTCTACTACGCTAGCGTCAGGTACACAGTCCACTGGGCAATATGGCGGCGCCCAAGCAGCTCTTACTGTTATTAAAAGGTCTTTACAAACCAGTTATAAACACGCTTCGAGCTTCACAGCCGTATAATGCCATATGATAGCATGAATTAGCAGCAGTACTAGTAGTATATTAACTTCCCAAAGCAGGACATGTTATATATGAGTGACGCCGTAGTGGGCTCAGGATTTATTTCGGTGTCCTGGTGTTCTTTAAGGCAAGTTCGAATCCATTCTCCAATGTTTGGGATTATTTCAGGAATATGCCAGGGCCGAGCCGCTGTGGCAAAGCGTGGCGGCAAGACATTCAAGGGTGGACTGGAACGTGGAGATAATAAACGGTTGACAGTGGTTCCCGCATTTTCAACGAGACCAGAGAAAGATGTTCAGAGTTATTCCCCTCTACGTTGATGAGCAGTACGGGAATCATATCTTCTGTCTAATTCGTTTACACAACCACTTTCATGATGTCCATACATGTGTACTGCAGCATGGAGGAGTGAAAAACTTGACGCAGTCCATTAGTCCAACGCACAGTCAGTTTTATTTTTATTTTTGCAGTCGTCCCTTGAGTAATGGAAGCCCAATAAAAATTTAAGCCTGAGGAAGGCATAGGACAATATAAAGCTAGCGGCATAGAGAGGAAACCAATATAATAAAGAATTTTCCGGAATCCAAAACAATATGCTGAAAATGTTTTGTACTTCCCAAAGGCGCGAAGCCAGTACAGTCATTACACCTTGGGCAGAGCTATACTGATAAGCCATGGGTTTGTGGGCTGGGCATCCGGTGTCGGATAAATCCCTGTTTCTAAACAAACATGTAATTGTCCATTTTCGACGAAGACATAATTTTCTTATTCTTTCGTGTGGTGCCCTCATAACGGTCTATATAGAGCCATGCAGTCGCGTGTTTAGTTTAGTCTTTCATCTATGACCACCTGCAGACTGTAGCCTTGCCGCATTGCTGTATATATGACGCTGAAGACTTTCCAAATCGGAGTTAGCAGCTTTTAACTAGGCTTCTTTAATCTGAGAAAAATGCCAATAAATAATAAAAATTAAAAAAAAAAACGGCTGAAATCTTAATGAGGACACGGGGATTATTGCCAAAGCCTAGTACCATTGCGTTATCAATGTACACTCTAAACACGAATTAGCCTACATAGGAGCAAAAATGAAGTAAGTTGTCCTCCAGCCCTCTTGCGGTAGATTTACATCACTATACATACGCGGAATACTTACGGTTGGAAACGGAAACAAATTCCCTCTTCAAAACATGCGAAGTTTTAGCAGTTACAAAAATTTATTTGAAGTTTCAGTCTCCTCTATTTGATAACCTCAAGATCTACGGTTCCGCGTTCAAAAGCATCCTCTGATTACTACCTGCAATTAAGTTAGTACGCTTCGCTGTGGTATTTTGCGTCCGGTGCCAATAAGCATTCCGTATATGTAGTGATCAAAATGCTACTCCGAGAATTTGGTAGCATACCTTGCCCCTAAAAAGGATTGCGCTAGAGGACAGCATACTCCCTTTTTATTCACATAAAGCCTTATTTGTGTTTAGATTGAAAAAAAAAAAAGCTCAATTCTTTAAGCTCACCGAATAGCAAAGTCCTCGCGTTTGCGAAATCATAGGATATGTTGACAGGTTACATAGAAATGGCAAAAATAGACAGGAGGTCAACAACTGCCGCAGCTAGACTGGAAAAGTTCGGCCTGCGACATGTTCGGATATTGGTTTCGGTCCCGATCGATACGAATGTATCGCGTTCTTTGCACTACTTTAACCCCATCAACCCCGAGCTGTACTTGTCACGGGCGATTGTACCGATATCACCAATGACGAGTCACACTCGTCTGGCCCGACAATGCGTTTCTCCCACTGCCGAAGACGAGTTACAGTCGGCAATTTGCGTCCGTTAAAATTTTCAATACTAGATGGCGGCACTTGTCCAGGAAACGGGTTTTGCGCCTTTAGCGCATGTTTCAAGACTGACGACAGTCATTTTCGCCAAAGATACTAAATCACCCTGGCGATTTTGGTGCCTTTTTCAGAGATTAATTTGGCGGTTTAAGGCGGAAATGTAAAGAGATACAGAAATATGTTGTATTTGCTTGCAGGTAAAATGCTACACTTCTGTACTTTCATCAGCCTCAGTGATTGTTGACTTGTGTGTTTGGTTGTTGAAAGCTGATGATGCAGATCCTGGTGAAAACGCAAAGACGGAGACGCAAGTTTCCTGTTCTACGCTGCATTTAAACACCGATACGCAGTGCATTGATTGATAGGCGCGGGCTACATGGGTGAAAAATGTCTGAACGGTGTCGGTGCATGAGCCGAAAGGCATGCATATGCGGCGAGTTTATCCAAAGAAAGAGCCTATTTAGCGAAGTTGTCAGTTTCTCTGGTTATAGTGGTAGACTGTATTGTACGAAAAAAAAACTGAAACTTTTAGATTTTTCGCCGTATACCTCAAGGTAGTGAAGTTATGCAGTGATAGTGACAGCAATAGCTGCATTTCATAACCCATGACAGTAGGTGCTATTAAACCCACATTGCTCGTGCCGGCTGGTAAACATTCTGAAAATTCTATTAAACAAGCGAGCTCTGGCTCGACGTCCAGATACAGAAAGGTCAGACAAGCTGAGCAGCTGTCCTTCTGTTCGAGCTGTAACATCATGACCTGAGGGCAGTAGAACTTGTTTTCATTGCTATCTGTTGATATTTATATCTGACGGCATTCGACGCTGCTTGCTATATCGGCAAGGTGGAAGTGCAGTGCGGGCAAAAAGTTCTCAGGCCACAGTATTTGCTGCATAGGCCGAGCTATGCGGCTTACGTGCCATACCCTCAAGGTACACAGTAGATGCTGTTGTGTATGTCATGAGGGTACCCTGCTGTCGTATTCCTTAGCATAGGCCTCATATTATCATTTTTTTAAGTGCAAAGGCACCAAATCATGGTTTTGAGGCCATTTCCATGGGCGGAAAAAAATTGAGCCACGCTATATATACCAAGCACTAAACAGCTGCTGGAAATCTTTCGCAGGTCATATCTTGATAGATCGCTCTCGCCTCTCCTCTCGCTCCCCCCGCTCCCCCCCCCCCCTTTTAATGACCTCGAGACGCAGGCATCGCACGCGTAATTTGCAAGTGATCCTTCTTATCGTCTTCGTGGTATACACGGTTCTCTGTTCTGCGGGAAATCGGCAGTTTTATGCTCGATCAAACGGCGAAAACAAATATAAAAGCGATGGAGGCAGTCCGAGTGCGGTTCATTAGGCAGGTGGGAGGGCGCAGTTACTTGGCCAAGCAAGCAACATCTGATACATGAGAAACTCAAGACACATAATACGCGACGCCTTCCGCGAAGCGGTCAACACGATGTCGAGGCTAGACAGCAGAGTGCTCGCTTACCATCCGACGCGGCTCGACAAAGGTGTGCGCTGCCTACTTCATCGCGTGTTGACTGATCACCGGCTAATCACGCGGGTGTGCCTGCGAGCACGATCGATGTTCGCGTCGAACACGTTTAAGGTAGCCTCGATACTGCCCCGCCCCATCTCATTAAAAACGGTGCAGCGGTCTGCAGGGTAACTAAAGAGGACAGTTGGGCTTCGTACTTCTTGCACAGAGGTGCACGATGCACCCTTAGCAGCACTTAGGCTATGGTGAACAGAAGACAGCACATGCTGCGCTACGCGTCGAAAAATCTGGTTTAGCCAGTTTCGGTCGACTAAACCACCTTGGACTTGTCGCACAAGAGTTTTCTCACTGTGTATATCGACTACTAAGCAGAGAGCGCCACCCTGCAGGATGCGGAATGAATAGGTTGAATTTCAGAGACCTCTGAGGGGATGAGGACAGACAGGCATAGTACTGAATAATAATAATAATAATTGGTTTTGGGGGAAAAGGAAATGGCGCAGTATCTGTCTCATATATCGTTGGACACCTGAACCGCGCCGTAAGGGAAGGGATAAAGGAGGGAGTGAAAGAAGAGAGGAAGAAAGAGGTGCCGTAGTGAGGGCTCCGGAATAATTTCGACCACCTGGGGATCTTTAACGTGCACTGGCATCGCACAGCACACAGCGGGCGCCTTAGCGTTTTTCCTGCATAAAAACGCAGCCGCCGCGGTCGGGTTCGAACCCGGGAACTCCGGATCAGTAGTCGAGCGCCCTAATCACTGAGCCACCGTGGCGGGGCATAGTACTGAAGCAGAGTGGCTTTTTTGGCCAGTTAGTGCACGGTTGAAAGAAAAAAATTCTGATTTTTATTAGCACAACATCCAGAATGAGCATCCAACATATATAGCATCGTCAACCCTTTTGTTCTCCTCCAGCTTTCCGTGGGTCTCCAGAAACGAATGTGCTCTGTTCTCAAGGCCAAACCGTGGAAGCAGGAGGGTCATCTGGAAAAGGCGAAAGACATGACAAGTCTGCACGTGCGCTTTCCATGATTAGCGCTGCACCTCTGCTGGGAAATGTGCGGAGCGGCTGGAATAAAAAATGTTGTCCTAATCATTTAAGTTCCCGTTATCTAGAATTAACTAGTGTATAGAGTGAAGCCCGTACTTGCACAAACTTAATTCGACCCCGATAAAAAAGAAAAACTGGAACATGAAGCTTGAACTTTTTTCTCTGTGGTAACGAAGAAACATGTGTCCGCATCATGCACCAGCTGACTCGTGCATGCATGCATTGATGAATCGACCCTAATGCGTCCCGCTTTTTTTTTTTTTTTACTGCGTAGCTGTGGAGGATATAGCCTCAACGTATATTGTAGAATATACACTACTCACAAAGCGAACATGCGAGCTCATAGAACCCGGTCTGCCAATTCGTTTGGACTATGCATCGTAGTGCCTTTTCATATCTGCAACAATCTGCGTAACGCTGCATCAGGTGCAGTGCCACTTAACAGAGGCAGACACACAAGCGCCGCGCAGATCCGTCACACTGATGCCGATCTCGGCTGACACATACCACCGCGCAAGTCGACACGTGTACACAACTCGGACAGGAGTAATCTCCGAGCACACATAGCCCGTAACCGCTCGCGCATTATCCTGCCTTTTCCGTCACGACCACCATTATGTGAGAACGACCAAGCTTCCGCTCCGGTGTGCAGAGGGCCCCGCCCCTCTCGATGTACGACGCGAACGCTTTGCGTTTTGCTGCCATTACAACTTCCTCCGACGGCTTCCCTATCGCTCGTGCTTATCCTCCTACAGCGTTCTCCGCGCGGATTTGGGAGAAAATGACCGTTCTCGTGGTCGGTGTTGACGCGAAAAGTGCACCTCGAGCGGACGCCACGCGGATGTCATGCAGGCTGACCGCTATACGTCTCCATTACTGTTTTTCCCCCCGCGCTGATTGCCGTGGTCGCGATTTGACCTCCTGGGGCTTCTTCAGGTTTTTAGGGCCTTCCTTTTAGCTTCTGAATGTTTCTTTCCCCTTCCGTTGTTCCTGTTGTTGTTTTTGTTCCCCTACGTATTCGTTGTTCCGTGTGTACAGGATTTCCTAGCTGCTTGCAAGCAGCAAGGAAATGCTATACACACGGAACAACCTTATAAAAATGGTCTATAGACTTCTTATAGACTCTATTGCCTTCCTATGGATATTTCTTTCTATCTATTCATAGCCTATAGACTGTCTAAAAGTCTACTAAAAGTGTGTGGCCATAAATCTATAGATTGTTTATCTACTGTGTGTAGGATTTGTATTGCCTATAGACAGTTCTTTATAATTCGTCTATAAAGATTCTATCGACTTTATAGACAGAAGTCTACGGACAGTCTATAGACTGTCTAAAGAAGCTTTTGTAAGGGTGATCTTTTCCGCTCGATATTCGCGAAATACAGTCTTGGATGAGCTTCATGCGGATTAGCATGCACTGCCGTTGCGAACGAGTATATCTTACTTGTCACTGCGCGCTGCATGGCATCTAAGGACGTCTTTTGCACGTCACGACCACCATTCGTAAAACTTTGTGTTGTTCAGGAGAACGTTCGGTCACGTTGTTACATGCGGTGTAACTAGGATGGCTCCTCCATACATCTGAATGTCAGCAGAGGTCCAATATGCGGTGAGATGCATGAACACTAGTATATAGGGTACTTCAATTCCCGTGCTTCTAGCTTCGTCATTGATCGATGGAAACAAGCAGGCATAACTTCAACCAAACTGTATGTCAGATGGCTTGTGCAAGCGTCAACATTCACTCTTTAATGATGCAGTTTCTGGACTGAAATAATTAATTTAATTAATCACTGCACATATTTCGTTAAAGGTACTCTTGTATAATAGAGAGAGACGGGCTAGTTGGTGACTATAGTAGAGTGCATCTTGAAACCGCGCAAGAAAAAAAGACAAGGGACGAGGAAGAAACCAACAGGACTCTTGTGAGAGTCAACTAGCTATTTTCGTTCATGATCTGCATGCCAGTCTTGTCGCTAAAACTTGAAAACTGACGCAATTTTCCTCGATTTTGCTAAGTCATTCGACAAGGTATCACATAAGTGCTTATCTCCGAAGCTTTCTCGCTTATATTTGCATCTTGACATGCTAGCTTGGACAAAATTGTTTTTGACTCACTGCTTTGAGTCAGTCGTCATTAATAAACACATGTCTGACTAATTACCAGTTTCCTCAGGAGTGCTCCAAGGGTCCGCTCTTGGACCCTTTTTGCTTTAAATTTTTATTAACGACCTACAGCAGAAATGTTATTGCTACATTCTAAGCTTGCTGACGACTTTGTTATTTCCAAAGGAGTCACTAGCCTTTAAGCAATAACCCCTACATGATAGCCTAAATCAGGTGCAAAATTGGGACGACTGGCTAATGACACCTAGTGTAAACAAATGCAAATATTTGTTTTGCCACCGCCGCCGTGGTCCCCTCCTGCTCCACGACACAGGCTCTAACATCCAACCATATAAATATCTTGTTGTTCATCTTTGTAATGATCCTACGTGGAATACGCGCATTTCGAACATAATATCATCCACCAACCAAACGCACGACTTTTTAAAGCGTCATCTCAACTCTGCCCCTCAGCATGTGAGGCTACTCGCGTACAAATCACTAGTTAGGTGAGATTTAAAATAGACATCTCTCATCTGGTCTCCAAAACAAGCATACCTCGCTGATTCTCTTGAAGCAGTTCAAAACAGAGCAAGTAGATTAGTTCATTCCTCGTACTCTTATATCTGCATATCATCAAATCGCAGTCCAACCTACCCACCCTTGCACATCATCGACGCATTGCTAGTTTTTGTTTGTTTCATAATGTCCTTCATTCTGAGCTACGACAGGGACCCTACATTTTCGCACCCCTACCATACATACGTCTTCACATTGGCCATCAGCAGCAGCCCAAACACCACAGGTAACCGGCCGAATATTGGAAATGTATTGGTAAAGGCCGATCCTATCAAGGACCAGATTAACACCATCCCTTTTCAATGTTCGGCCGATTACCGCTGCTGCTTGGGAAGTAGCAGGACCACGCGACCGCACGACTACATTCTCTTCGTCAATCTTCCCTCCTACTGTTAGCGACTGAAGCGGCCTTCGCCTAGAACTTCCTGCCGTCATCTGTCCATCGATGTTCTTGATTACCTAACATGTGTGATTAGAATCTTTTATAAGTACCCTTACAAAAATTTATTTAGACAGTCTATAGATTGTCGATAGAGTTCTGTCTATAAAGTCTATAGGCTGTCTATAGACCAATCCAAGAGAATAGTCTATAGGCAATACAAATCCGATAGACAGTCCATAGACAATCTATAGATTTATGGCCGTACACTTTTAGTAGACTTTTGTCTATGAACGGTCTATATACTATAGACAAAAAGAAATATCTATAGGAAGACGATAGAGTCTATAAGGAGTCTATAGACTGTCCGTAGACCATTTTTATAAGAGTATATTTGATTCGAAATTATTTTGTGTTCTTTTTTTCCTTTTCTAAGCCCCCACCCCTTAATACGAAGATCTTTAAAGTATTAAAGTGCAGTGAACTGGGCGTAGTCACACTTCTCCACTATTTATTGAGTCCTGTGGCACTTGAGGGAAGACAGCTTACCAACAATCAAAGGCTGAAATAATCCTTTTTTTTTTTTTTTTGAGGAGCTGTTAAGGAAAGATGCATTATATGAGGCAGCTTCACACCCGTCCGCAGCAAAACCTCTCTGTGTTTGGTAACACGTCTAAAATCAGCTTAATGCGGGCCTTTGGCATGCCCGTTTAATTTCCGTCTTGCTTACGATTTTATCATACTTTTATCGGCAGCACGATGGTCGGTTCAAAGTTAATTAAGTGCTCGCCAGCACGCTAGATTATATTATTGACGCCTGACCAGCCAAACTTATCATTACACAATTTCTATGGGACGAAATACATGTGACTGCAATCACGTATGAACCCTGGTTTTTTACTTAAGTAGAACCTTCACGTATAATTAGGCTATCGAGAAATTACAGGCGCTGTAACCGTGCCGCTCTGACTGGACAGCTTAACTGCACAGTGAGTGAAGTGCATTAACACCTCTTTCTGGGCCTGTGTCTCGTCTTCGTTCTTCTCTTGTGGTTTGCATGGTTTGGCGCTAGTTTTTCTCTAATTCAAGTGAGCGAAGTCACGAACGAAGCGAAATGGCGGAGAGTCTTATCTGCGGGATCGAAGCTCAAGAAAGTATATAGTTTCGTCGCGTCCAAGCGCTTACAAACCATGTAACGTTGCGACCAAAGCATGTCCGCTCTGGCACGTAGCAACGTGATTAGCTGCCATTCATGACAGGTGACAACAACGGCGTTAACGAATCATAATTCCTGGTCACTTCAGCTTTCGGCAGCACAACACCTTTGTATCGCGGCGCACAGTAGAAAAGCGCGATTTCCATAAGATGGAATAGAATATGCGTACACTGATAGCGTCAAATGGTACGCGAACTAGAGAGCTCGAACGCATGCGCATGTATGCAATAGTATCAGCTAAAGGGTAGAAAATACAGGCAGTGATGAATAACACTTCCAGAGAATGGCCGCGCCGTCCTTCGAAGTAATAATAATAATAATAATAATAATAATAATAATAATAATAATAATAATAATAATAATAATAATAATAATAATAATAATAATAATAATAATTGTTTTTTTGGGGGGAGAAAGGAAATGGCGCAGTATCTGTCTCATAATATCGTTGGACACCTGAACCGCGCCGTAAGGGAAGGGATACAGTAGGGAGTGAAAGAAGAATGGAAGAAAGAGGTGCCGTAGTGGAGGGCTCCGGCATAATTTCGACCACCTGGGGATCTTTAACGTGCACTGACATCGCACAGCACACGGGCGCCTTAGCGTTTTGCCTCCATAAAAACGTAGCCGCCGCGGTCGGGTTCGAACCCGGGAACTCCGGATCAGTAACCGAGCGCCCTAACCACTGAGCCACCGCGGCGGGTATCCTGCGAAGTGAAGATTAACTAATGCATACAACACTCAGCCTCCCTCACCAAATATATTGGAAGGGACAGTTAAGCTCCGCGTTAAAGGTATAACGCGATAGTGCTAATGAGTTAATGCCCATATATGCGGAATTGGTCATTCCCTACTTTACATTTATAGATCCCCGGGAGTCGGCATGTCACTCCTGGCGCAGTGGTGCAGCGGTTAAGCGATGTGCCACTGCCCTGCGATGGAAGGTGCTGCCACCGGTGGGGCTTGTGAGACCCGTGCACGGTTGCTCTTCCCGAGGGACCAATCATTAATTAACTGCCACCTGAGCCTCCGCAGTGGCTCAGTGGTTACGGTGCTCGGCTGCTCACCCAAAAGTCGCGGGTATGGTGCGTTGGGGAGATGGCTGGAGGTCTTTTGGGCTTCTAGTGGGCAGAGTTGGAGGGCAGAGTTGGAGGTCAGAGTTGGGCTAATAAGTGGTGGATGGCGCTCCTGTACGGTGAAGGTGGATGGGGATTGGGTTGGACGGTATTCGAGGGTGGCCGTGGTTGGGTTGGCAGCGCCTTAGCAGGGGAGTGTGGGTGAGGTGGATGGTGCTTATGGAGGATGGAGGCTTCTCGCTTGGGCTGGAGACTACACTTGAAAAGACACCAGGTATTCCGGTGTGGGTACTGTAGCACTTCATCCCCAGTAAAACAAGACGTTCGCACTCGGTAGCCCAGTGTTCCTGGCTCTATGCAGTCAGGATGCGCGTGGCGTGATGTCATGAGCATTCCTCTGTGACCCATCCACCGAATTTTACAGCAAAACTTCGATGCCATCTCTGACAGTTAGTCACAAAGAGAGTTTTACTACCCGCTCGGTCTGGAGGATATCGACCTCCTTACTTGAAACTTTAGGAAGAGTTGTTGTCGGGCTATAGTTGGTTTGTGTCTAGTAACTTAGTTTAGTAACTTAGTCTTAGTTTAGTAACTTAGTCTTGTAACTTAGTTTAGATAGAGTTGTTGTCGGGCTATTTGGTTTGTTTCCAATAACGCCATGAAAATTTGTGAAAAAAAATGACAGATGTATAGGAAGACAGGACGACAGGCCGTCCTGTCGCCCTGCCTTTCTGCATGTCGTGCACACGGATTTTTGCGAAAATCTTCATGGCGGTACTAGATCGGAAAGTTTGCTTCGGCTTCCCCGATTCGGTTCCTCAAAGCCGGTCCAAAAGCTGCCTTCCTGCGCTTTGCAAGCGGATTCTCCCCATCTAAGCGGCTCGTGAACTTCTCGCAATCTTTCCTTCTACAACCATCCGCCTTCTGTCGCTTCAGAGCCAGCTAAGTTCCCCGCCGGCTCGCAGCCAACTCGTGGAAGGAAGGCATTCAGCTTCTGGACCCGCGTTTTCTTCGTCCCACACCGCATGCTCCGCGGTTGGTTTCGCCCCGAAACAGCACAATGTGTCCTTAAGGCGCCGCGGGCTCTCGACGACGTGTGTGCGCGCGGCTCTTGCCAGCGGAAAGCCACGGCACACGACTCCTCCCCGTGATGGATCAACTCGCGCCTCTTCACCGAGGCCAAGAATGTGCTTCGCAACGGAGAGTAAAACGACAATAAAGAATAATTAACGCGCGAACACACAGTGACAAACAACTCAGAGGCGCGGGCGAGCGACGGGGAGATTCGAAGAAACGGAATGAAGACGACAAAGGCGCGGGGAGCAGAGCGCCTGTGCCAGGGTTGGTAAAGAAGAACAGTAAGTTTGCCGCGCTCTCCTTCCTTTTTGCACCGACTCATTCCCCGACCAACACACACTCGCTTGCTCAACAGCGCGACACAGGCTCCTCCCGCTCCGTCTTGCTCACCTCTCGCCGAGAAGGGGGGGGGGGGGGGGGGGGGGGGGGGGGGGTTGAACCGCCCGGGAATGAGAGCGCGAAATCTGGCGTCGCGTCTTGATTCGACGCAGATAGGCGACGCTTCTAAGTGCCGAGACTAGGCGCGCCCAACGACGCCGCATTTAGAAGCGCGCCCCAGCGACTACGGCAACGCCGGCTCTATAAGCTCCGCCGCCAACGCCACCGTTGCCGCGATCGCGGCCAAAACGCCGAGCGGCGCAAAATGCCTTCCCCTTTCCCCTTCTTTCACTCTCCCTCTCTTTCTTCCTCGCATCCTGCGCGCTCCGCAAACGCAACAAGGGAGTCTCGTTGATCTAACGCTGCCTGCCCGGCCCTCGCCCATTGTGTACTTATGCGTGTTTTTGTTACGCTTGGAGGAGCTTGGAAGCAGCCCGAGTCCGCGCCAAGAGCTCAGAATTAGCGCCTCGCGGTTCTCCCCGGACTCTCCCCCGCGAAGGAGGGATGGCTGCGAGAGTTTGTCCTGCGTGGTGTGTGTGTATATATGCGAATGCGCACGTATACGTACGTATATATAAACGGCGCAGGCGCGGCATTACCCCCAGCGAGCGAGAAGTCTTCACGCGGATGGTGCCCCCACGCCACCGCCATGCACCCTTGCCGAGGGAGCACGATGACGCGATTGGACGACGAGATAAGGAGCACGTCGGGTTCGCCTCCCTGCGGGCATTGGGCCTTTCCTGATTAGAAAGGGCGAAGGCCTGGCGCTGGCATGTGGGAAAGGGGCGCCCTGCAGTGTGCGCTGCGAGACGTCGCTTTCTTGAGAAGAGGCCTTCGTGTTTGTACGATCGTGGGCGCGGAAATAACGTTAGAAAGTATCCCTGCGTCCCTGGACTAAGTTAATCTGCTTTGTGTGTGTGTGTGAAGGGTCTACAACCGCCATCACAGCTCAGTAGTTCAAAGCAGCGCACTCAATGTGCGGAGATCATTCCTCAATGGAGATGTGCTGTCTCTTGTAGTTTCTCAAATCATCTGCCAATTATATGTATCAGTATGTGTCTCGCTTAGACATCATTTTGCTGAAATGTAACAGCACTTAGTTTTGGTAGAACATTATCGTCGTAATGAAACCGGCATGTCCGATGCAGGACGAGGGCCTCTCTAAACTGTCTCCATCAACCCTACCCTGCACGATCCGGCACCACCATACATATTCCTGCATCTTTTCCTGCATAATCTCCCTGCATGGCTTTCTGGTGCCCTCAGGCATACGTTTCACTTCCCTCGGAATCCCCTCTATTGCGCTGACGCAATATTGGCTGTCTGTCAGGCGCACATTGCCTCCTCTAGATGTCAGCTATAGTCGGATACAACTCAAGAACAAAGCGGCTTTTCCCCGTCAAAGGACCCCCTTCCAGCCCATGGCGTCGGGCGATTCTCATGGCCCTGCTAGTGAGACAAAGGAGGGAGTGATAGATAAATGGGGATAATCCTTTCCCCCAATGGTCAAGGATAGATCCCTGTCTGCATTGGGGCGTCGCTCCCTGCATTGTCACGCTAGCAGGGTCATGAGAATGGGCCGACGCCATTGGCTGGAAGGGGTTTCTTTTGATGAGAAAAAGCCGCTTCGTTCTTGAGTTGTATCCGACTATAGTATATGGTTAACTCGAGTCCGTTCTACAATGCACCCTGCTTTTTTACAGCGTTAGCTGTTACTTGCTCTTCCCTCGGTATAGCACGTCGTTGTCGGCGTTGGTGTCCACACCGCAAGTAGCCACGCTGATCAGACAAGACACATGCAGTGACGTCATGCGCTTGAGTGACGTCATGCTTGATTTTGATACGACGAAGAAGAGGAAAAAAATACAAGGAAAAGTCATTCCCCTCTCCCGCGCCAGCTAACGCTTAAAATAATTCCCTTTACTCACTGGCAACTAACCACCCTGCAAATTTTTTTCCTCTTAGTGACCTCTGTCAATTTCGTTTCCGTAGCTCCGTAATTTTTCTAATTAATAATAATAATAATTGTTTTTTTCGGGGAAAAGAAATGGCGCAGTATCTGTCTCATATATTTGGACACCTGAACCGTGCCGTAAGGGAAAGGATAAAGGATGGAGTGAAAGAAGAAAGGAAGGAAGAGGTGCCGTAGTCGAGCGCCCTAACCGCTCGACTACTGATCCGGAGTTCCCGGGTTCGAACCCTACCTAATTAAACATCCACATTTTTTGTTAATCTCGAATTTTCAGGCCTTACACGTGGATACCGTCAGAATGCAGAATGCAACAGGCCCAAGAAAAAATTATAGAATGCAGGAATAGTGAGACAGAAGACGTAACGTTTGTGTTATAGAACCATCATTCTCCTGCCTCATATTTCCGTCGTGAACGAACGATAGCACGTCTGCAGGCAGACAGGTTTAAGTAAACCCGCACGTTTCAACAGCCCGCACTCAGCCTCCTATCTCTTTAGACTGATCTCTTAGACTGTTGCTGCGATTCCCGGTAATCACAGGTTCTGCGCGCGTAGGGGCCAGGCCATAAAAATAGGCGAAAGAGACTATACGCTGGGCTGTGGGAAGCGTCGCATCTATACCGTGCCGCACCGCCTGACGAGCTTGCTAATCGGTCGAGCGACACTTTGAGATACTTCGGGCGTACATCTCGCTACGAGGCGCCAATAGGCCTGTCGCCCTGATTTCTTTTTTTTTTCTCCCTTTTGCAGGAGCTGCTCCCCAGACCCAAGATTATCTCCGAGCTCGCTGGCGAAAGCATACCAAAGAAGAAGCTACGAACTCGGAACGCGCCATCGGTCATACAAGGCGCGTCCAGTCCTTATCTTCAGACTTCATCTGAATGGCCGCATATATAGGAGGGGGAAATTTTCGCATTAATAAAAACGGTCACGCGAATTTCGACGTTGCTGTGCCGAGGTGTTGAAAGTAGCACATTTCATCGCGTCAGCCTGTTTGATGGCGGACTTCAAGGATATGAAAAGAAAAAAAAACAAAACGTATACGCAGTGCTGGGAAAAGCAATGAGCTATAAATAAACGGATAGACTTGCGCGACCGGATGGCCAAACTACCGCGAACGTTTACTGCCTCAGATGAATTAACTGATGAGGTGGTCGGCAAACCATGATGAAGGCACGTCCGTTTCACGTCGGACTCCTTGGAATGTTTCATTCGCCCTCACGGGGCAGCGTCTTGATTCCGCACTAAGCTAAAGTAAGAATAAGCGTTTGTGGTGCACCTTATCACAGGGCCGGGTCTGCGATTCACACAGCTGTGAGGGGGTAGTTTCAAGAAAACGCTTGTCTGACAATAGAAGCCGTATTGGCTTGGAGTCATGCACAGGGTGTAAGTCGACGCAGGTTCATTGTGTCCATCAGCGCAAAAGAATACACAACGTTGCCTCGTCCATCTGTTCAACTTTTACAGCGACTGCTGTTAATGCGTCGTTTCCCGTTTATGCGACGACATCGGTGTTGACGTCGTTGCCATAACACATCGGGTGGAATGTGTCACGCTTAATGGTCAGAATGTGGTGACGTCATGCACGATGTCATGACAACGCGCAAGCTGATTGGCCACGAAATGGCACCACGAGCGACGTCTTCCATATGAATGCATCCATCCATATCCATACGAACGGATGTGCATGGAGGGATAAAATGGCAAGCGTGACCGTTCGTCTTTAATACCCCGGGTACACGCACCCGCCCTCCGAGTAGTATCGCCATTTAGCACCTCTCTAGCTGCCGTTTAAATTCACATTAGAATAAGGGTAAACGAAAAAATGAAATGAAATCTGGTTTTTGAGGAAAGGAAGTGGCGCAGTATCACATATCTCGGCGGACACCCGAACCACGCCGTAACGGAAGGAATAGAGGGAGTGAAAGAAGAAAGGAAAAAAGAGGTGCCGCAGTGGAGGTCGCCGGAATAATTTCGACCACCCGGGGATCTTTTAACGTGCACTGACATCGCACAGCACACGGGGGCCTTAGCGTTTCGCCTCCATCGAAACGCGACCGCCGCGGTCGCATTCGAACCCGGCTACTCCGGCTCAGTAGCCGAGCTCCCTAACCACCGCGGCGGGTAAGGGCGTCTGATGGCGGCGGGGTTTTAGCATAATGAGCGAAGTAATGCTTTTGCATTAAAAGCTTTGTGTCTGTGCCCTTCTACATATAACTTAATAATTAGATAATTATTAATAATTAGAAGTGATAATTAATAAGCGATAATTAGTGATTAATAAGCGATAATAAGTGATAATTACCGCACTACGAAGTGCGCTAATTATCACAATCTCAGTGGCTTGTTTCTCGACAAAATAACAAATTCGCCTTTCACATCAAAGGCCAGCAATATGAATCCTTACCCATAAGTGTTACTGATCCGGAGTTCCCGGGTTCGAACCCGACCGCGGCGGCTGCGTTTTTATGGAGGAAAAACGCTAAGGCGCCCGTGTGCTGTGCGATGTCAGCGCACGTTAAAGATCCCCAGGTGGTCGAAATTATTCCGGAGCCCTCCACTATGGTACCTCTCTCTTCCTTTCTTCTTTCACTCCCTCCTTTATCCCTTCCCTTACGGCGCGGTACAGGTGTCCAACGATATTTGAGACAGATACTGCGTTATTTTCTTTCCCCAAAAACCAATTATTATTATTATTATTATTTCACATCAAGAGCAGGTGCCATGATTGAAGCAGGACTGTGTGTCTTTTTCTTTGATTTGTTTACTTTCTGCACAGATTTGAAGCAGTGTACTTAGACCGACAGCAGTAAGTTTAGATGGGCGGTGCCAATGCAGGTGTAGAGAATGGAGCTTGTACAACGTGTGGGTCTGTATAACTCCAGTAAAGATAGGTTCGTTCTTCTTGGTCGTGGTGAGATTTCGTATAACTCGTATACCGGGCTCCACCACCGGGTGCCCCACCGTCCGAGACGAGACGGTATAACAGACGAGATCCGGCAAAACTTGACTGAAGGAAGGAAAACTGAAACTTTATACAGGAATTCACATATTTACAACAGAATAAACGGCAAGCATGATTACATGGAACTGGCTAAGGGAAAATCTTCCCTCCTTGGCATCGCCAAAGATGCAAGGGATCTCAATCTAGCTCAGAACCCCTTTTCCCGGCTCCGGACCTGGTTTTAAAGACCTAGGAGACTGGCCCACCCCTTGCATCACCCAATCACAAACAACTAATACCTGATTGGTTCAAAAACTGTATGGCACGCCTTCCCGCTTCGGCAAGGTTCAAAACCCTTTCCCTAAAATGCCCAACACGAAAAGAACATCAAAATAGCTATACGAACATGGCATTCCGGGAATAGACACTCGAAATGATTGGCCCACCAGGTTTAGGTGGCACGCCCCATGCCTTCACAGTATTGCTCACACTCTCGCCCCCAGAAGAAAAGCAAAAACAACCTCCCATTGTGCCCGCAGGCGCAATCGTTTTCCTTTGACTCTCGTCCGGCCCGCAGCTGTTCCGCATTTAGTCCTGTCATCGGACCACAGCGGGGCGCCTCTCGTGCGCATACGCGGCTTAGCTTGCCGCTGTTACGGACGAGGCGCGACAACATTCCGGGAGGGTCCAAACAACTGGGAGTCGTCTCTCGACAGATGCTTCAAGGAGGCGCCGGCGTGTCCGCGGTGCCACTAATGCACGCGGCGGCGTCAACGAGGGATCCGCATCTGTTGTTCACGGGGGTTAAAATGGACGTCCGCCGCCCGGGACAATTCCCCGAAACCGACGTCCCCATTAGCTCACGGCACGGGACCCCCCCGCGAGACGCAACGACAGTGTGTCGGGTGTCGGCAAGGGCGGCGGGCCGCGGCGCCGCGAGCCATCGGCGGTGGACGCGGCTGTGTTTGTTTAAGGCGAGCAGCTAAATGCTCCCGCCTCGGAAAGAGACCCCGTTTTCCCGTAATGAAACCTTCCGCGCGAGGGCAGCGTCGGCCTTTCGGTCCCCGCGCAGCGTTGTGCAGCGCAGGTGCCTGACCTTCGAAGCCGAGTGGGCCCCCATTAGGGCTGTTCATCACTGCCGCAGAGACAGCAGGAACCATAAAGTGCCGGAAGTGGCGAGAGTGTGTTGGGGACGCGTCCTGGCAGCCCACGGACTGGGCGCGTGATCGACCTCACAGTGATTCAACGCAGCTGCCCATTCGATCCCTTCACACGCCCCCCCTAAGATTCTACCAGGGGCCCAAATGGCACCTTGTAGAATTATAACACAACGAGGGATCCCTTTTCGCCTATAAAATCGCTCTGAGGGCGACCTAAGTAGTGGGGATACTACTGCAAACACATCGCAACGCTGCAAACAAATTGCGACACTGCAAACAAATTGCGACACTGAAAACACATTGTGACACTGCAAACACACTGTGACACTGCAAACACATTGCGACACTGCAAACAAATTGCGACACTGCAAACACATTGTGACACTGCAAACACATTGTGACACTGCAAACACATTGCGACACTGCAAACACCCAAACGAGCGGATTACACCGCAGTTCCAGTTACTGCCACAGCACACGTCACTGGGTTTGCTCTTTGGTACACATGTCCTCTCTTCCTTGCCCCCCGGCGTGATCATTGCTGTCTGCCTCCCAGCTGTCGTTCGGCAACCTAGACAGCGCGTCAGCGTTACCGTGAGCGCTCCCTTTCCTGTGTTTTATTGACACATTATATCTCTGTAGGGCAAGTGCCCAACGCGTCAGCTTCGCTCCCTGAGGCGTGGTGAGAGTAAGAAAGGAGAGGGGGTTGTGGTCAGACACCACAGTAACCTGAGCGCCGAACAACCAGAGGTCGAACTTCCCCAGCCCCCAGATGACTGCAAACGCCTCTCTTTCTATGGTTGACCATCGAGCCTGCGTTGGAGAAAATCTGCAACTCGCGAACGCAATTGGCCGCTCGGAGCCATCCGCGGCACACTGGGAGAGACAGGCTCCCGCCGCAACCGCTGAGGCGTCCGTGTACAGCCAAAACGGCTTGCCAGCATCGGGCGTCCCGAGAGCCGCAGCTTCACAGAGTGCCGCCTTGAGTCGCTGAAACGCACTTTCAGCTTCCGCGGGCCACGGAATTTTGTTAGGAATCCTTTTCCCCGTTAGCTCTGTCAGCGGCGCTGCCACCTCCGCATAGTTGGGCACATAGCCCCGGTAATAACCGCACAGCCCGAGCACGCTACGGAGCTCTTTCTTCGTTTTCGGTGCCCTCAGTCCCCTAATGGCTTTCAATTTTTCGGGATCGGGTGCGTGATTTCCCGAGCCCACTATGTGTCCCAAGTAACGGATTGACCCTTTCGCCACCTGACACTTTTCCAGCTTAACTTTCAGGTTCGCCCTCTCTAACGCTGCGAAGACGGCGTGCAAGTGTCGTATGTGGTCAGGCAACGCCTCGCTGAACACGGCGATGTCGTCTAAGTACGCACACGCGTAGGCAGAATGCGGGAGTAAAAGCTCGTTCATGGCTCTTTGAAACGTCTGGGCCGCGTTTTTCAGCCCAAACGGCATTACCGTCCACGCAAACTGCCCCCGATGGCAGACAAAAGCGGTGAGTAGCTGAGCCGACTGTGCCAGGGGCACCTGCCAATACCCTCTTCTAAGGTCGAGGAGCGTAATGTACTTAGCCCTTCCTACGCTCAGAATGAGCTCCTGCTGCAACGACATCGGGTAGGCATCTGCCACTGTCCCCGTATTGAGCTTTCTAAAGTCCACACACATTCTCATCGACCCGTCCTTTTTGGGGACACAGACCACGGGATGGGCGTGGGGGCTTTCGCAGGGAAAAATCAGACCCATCTCAAGTAGCTCATCTACTTGCTTGCCCACTTCGCCTTTTAGGCTTGCGGGTATTCGATAAGGGTAACCTGACCTCGGTGTGAAGCCCTCCTCTACAACGATCCTGTGTTCTCCTATTTTCGCTACTCCCGGCTTGTCGTCGAATAGGCCTCGGTGTTCGGTGAACACTTTGCGAATGAGGTCGCCTTCCTCCGCCTTCAGATGGGCCGTCATGTCCTTGGGGAGGACCGATACTGTAGCCCGCGTTGACACCGATCGAGGCACGTACTCTACTTCGCCAAACGCCCTGTCCTCATCAAATATCACCCCAACTGTCATTACGCGCTTCTGATACGGCCGTAGTTTGCTGGCGTGTACTAATTTTCGGGCACCTCCTGGCATCTGCACGAAGTACGAGTGTTCGCGATACTTTCCGTCAACGCTGCCCGGCCCTTTCCACTGCGGGAACATTTTTCCAGGACGTTGCTCGTCAAACACCAGCACACTGTCTCCTATCTGAAAAGTTTTGTCCTTCGCCCGCCTGTTGTACTGGGTCGCGTACGCGTTCTGCTGCTTCGAGCTCACTAATTGTGCCACCTCCGCTGCATGCTCTAGGCGCCTCTTCAGCTCCCGCATATACTGTGATGGGGACGGCCCCAGCATAGCTGGTACACTTATCTGTCCCGCCCAGCTGCGTTTTAAAACCCCCAGCGGACCGGTTGGTTCTCGCCCGTACAGCATCTGGAACGGGGCGACGCCCGTCGTGTCATGTGGTACCTCGCGGTACGCCCATAACAAGAAGGGCACAAACTTGTCCCATTCCTTTCCTTCCTCCTGGATGATATGATACAGCATGTTCTTAAATGTCCGGTTCCAACGTTCGACCGCGCCGTTACTTTCGGGGTGCCCCGGCGTTGAAAACCTTGGCGAGCAGCCTAGCCTCTTCAGAAACTCTTGTGTGAGTTCGGCCGTAAAGTTTGTCCCGCAGTCTGAGGCGACTACTTCCGGAATTCCCGTCCGGCTGAACACCGTCAGGAGCGCGTCACAGGTGGCCTTCGCACTGAGGGAGCGCAAGCACACCACCTCAGGCCATCGTGTGCACAAATCGATGATGCACAACGCGTACCTGTGACCCCTTCCTGAGGGTGGATCCAATGGACCTATAACGTCGACCTGTTCGAACGGGTATCGAGGCCTCGTTAGCGGTTCTATCGGCACTCTGTCCGTCTGGCGGCGATCTGCCCTTGTCTGGCACCCATGGCAGCTGTTACAGTATGCCCTTACATCCCCTTCAATACCTGGCCAATAAAACGTGTATTTGATTCGCGCCTTAGTTTTCCTGAATCCAAGGTGACCGCCCCAGTTTGATTCATGGGCTAACCTAAGTACTTCTTGACGTCGGGATTTAGGGAGCACCAGCTGCATTACTGGTTGCCCAAGCAAGTTTTCCTTATGGTAGAGGAGACCGTCTACTTCAGTTATGCCACCTTTCCCAGCCCTGGCGTTTTTCCACACTTCTTGCAATGTGGCGTCATTGCGCTGCTCCTCCCTGAAAACCGCCGAGGCGCTGCTTTCCTCGGTTACACTACGAGCTGTGTCTTCGGCGATTAGTGCGCCGCTCTCGCTTGCCCTGCCGACCACCGCGTGCACTTCCGCGTGGGGAGTTACGCCCTCCTTGACTGGTTTCTCTTCTAGCGGCCCGTGTAACTTGTCCCGTTCCACCCCCACGTGGTCTGCCACCTGACCGTCGTTCGCCTCTACTAGCCCTTTCATATCACACTCCTCCCTCAGTGACTCCCATGCTTCCTCCGAAAGCAAACAGTCCGTTCTCGACGCTAGCTTGTCGGTCAGAGCGCATACCACTGGCACCGCTTCTTTAATCTCGGAGAAAATGCCTGCCCCGCGGTTTAACATCAGGGGCACAACTGCAAGCTTAGCCCGTACCTTTTCACCAAAGGCTGACACCAATTCGATGGACCCATGTGGCTCCACCAGTCCCGGGGGTACTATGCTCTCCCGCACAACCGTGATTTCTGCGCCTGTGTCCAGAATTGCATTAATTTGCCTATTCTGACAAGACAGAGTTATCGGTCTTAGTTCGCTTTGTGCGGCCGCTCGTGCCTGTGTCGCCACCCGTGCAGTAAGGCTTTCCCCTTTAGCGTTAAGCGCTTTCGTGGGTGTTCGTCCCGAGCCATGCGGGCATTCGGCTCTCCTGTGACCCATCGACCCACACGAAAAGCACCCTTTATACTTCTGCTTCGTGTCCGGCCTTTGTATTCCTGTCGCCTCCCGTTTGGGTTGGTATGTATCTCGCTTTCCGTCTCGACCATTTGAGCTCTCCCCCTTTTTCTGCTCGTGCTTTTTCACTGCGCTGTTCTTTCCCTGCGCTTCCTCGAACGTCTGCAGTAATGCCGCCAACGTTGGCGCTTTCTTCCATCCCTCACCCTCCTGCAAAGTTACGTATCGAAGGGCGTCCTCAGACAGGGTGTTCTTTAGTTGGTCCGCCACTAGCAACTCAACAATTCCCTCCAACGTTTTCACCCCCCTTTCCTCCACATAGAAATTGAGATAACTCTGCAGGCGAGTCGCAAACGCCCTCCAGCTCTCATTAGGCAGTTTTTTCGATGTTATGAACCTTCTGCGATATTCTCCCGCTGAGAGCTTAAGCTCTTCTAGCACCACTTTCTTCAGGACTTCGTGCTCCTTATGCTGCGAAGGTGTCAAGCGCGTCGACAAGAACCGCACCTTATCCACTATTAGCGGAAATACAATTTGGCCCCACTGTTCCTTCGGGACCGCGTAGGCCTCCAGGGTGTGTTCAATCGACTCGAACCAGACAGGCACTTCTGCCTCTGCCGGGAACTTCGGGAGCACTCCCGACAACCATTTCGAGTACCGACAGAACTCCGCTCGCGAGTCGCTTCTCTCCAACGCCGTGGCGTTCTGCTCCAGGCTTACTCCTTTGTTGCTTGCTTGGAATTTTGCAAGTTCAAGCTGGACCTCGAGAGCTCGACGGTGCTCCTCAGCAGCTCTGGCCTCTTCTTTTTTCATTTCCAGAGCCATCTTGCTAATCTGAGCGTCAGACACAGACGACCTGTCCTCCGAAACAACCGTTTCCTCTCCCTCACTCATCGTGCTCGCTTTCCGCCTGTCCGGGTTTAAGTGTGCGAACCGGGTGTTCATGCACTCCCAGACCGCCTATCCAGACAGCAATGCCCCCGCCGAGGTGAAAGGCAAAGAGGACTCACCCACTGATGAGATGCACCTCGCTGGCGTCCGACTTTCGTCGCTGTCGCTGTCTCTCTGTCGCCGCCCGCTTCCCCACGCAGCTTCTCCCGACCGGCTACCGCCTTGCGCTGCTGGTCCACCCTTGGAGTCTCCGCTGCTGGTTCCCTTGGAAGCTGCCGATTCCTGCCTTCAGCTCTTGCTCCTCCTCAGCCGCCGATGCTTGGCCCGTTGCCGGAACGTCGTCTCTTCCTCCTTTGCTATCTCCTGATAACGAAAGGATCCTGCTCGACTGCGCCAGTAAAGATAGGTTCGTTCTTCTTGGTCGTGGTGAGATTTCGTATAACTCGTATACCGGGCTCCACCACCGGGTGCCCCACCGTCCGAGACGAGACGGTATAACAGACGAGATCCGGCAAAACTTGACTGAAGGAAGGAAAACTGAAACTTTATACAGGAATTCACATATTTACAACAGAATAAACGGCAAGCATGATTACATGGAACTGGCTAAGGGAAAACCTTCCCTCCTTGGCATCGCCAAAGATGCAAGGGATCTAAATCTAGCTCAGAACGCCTTTTCCCGGCTCCGGACCTGGTTTTAAAGACCTAGGAGACTGGCCCACCCCTTGCATCACCCAATCACAAACAACTAACACCTGATTGGTTCAAAAACTGTATGGCACGCCTTCCCGCTTCGGCAAGGTTCAAAACCCTTTCCCTAAAATGCCCAACACGAAAAGAACATCAAAATAGCTATACGAACATGGCATTCCGGGAATAGACACTCGAAATGATTGGCCCACCAGGTTTAGGTGGCACGCCCCATGCCTTCACAGTATTGCTCACACTCTCGCCCCCAGAAGAAAAAGCAAAAACAACCTCCCATTGTGCCCGCAGGCGCAATCGTTTTCCTTTGACTCTCGTCCGGCCCGCAGCTGTTCCGCACTTAGTCCTGTCATCGGACCACAGCGGGGCGCCTCTCGTGCGCATACGCGGCTTAGCTTGCCGCTGTTACGGACGAGGCGCGACAACATTCCGGGAGGGTCCAAACAACTGGGAGTCGTCTCTCGACAGATGCTTCAAGGAGGCGCCGGCGTGTCCGCGGTGCCACTAATGCACGCGGCGGCGTCAACGAGGGATCCGCATCTGTTGTTTACGGGGGTTAAAATGGACGTCCGCCGCCCGGGACAATTCCCCGAAACCGACGTCCCCATTAGCTCACGGCACGGGACCCCCCCGCGAGACGCAACGACAGTGTGTCGGGTGTCGGCAAGGGCGGCGGGCCGCGGCGCCGCGAGCCATCGGCGGTGGACGCGGCTGTGTTTGTTTAAGGCGAGCAGCTAAATGCTCCCGCCTCGGAAAGAGACCCCGTTTTCCCGTAATGAAACCTTCTGCGCGAGGGCAGCGTCGGCCTTTCGGTCCCCGCGCAGCGTTGTGCAGCGCAGGTGCCTGACCTTCGAAGCCGAGTGGGCCCCCATTAGGGCTGTTCATCACTGCTGCAGAGACAGCAGGAACCATAATGTGCCGGAAGTGGCGAGAGTGTGTTGGGGACGCGTCCTGGCAGCCCACGGACTGGGCGCGTGATCGACCTCACAGTGATTCAACGCAGCTGCCCATTCGATCCCTTCACACGCCCCCTGCAACGCTTTCCTTCTCTAGCGGAATCCATGCCATTAGCCTAGAAGACACTCTGTTATCTTGCCTTCGCATTCCATATCCAGCCCTATGCCCAGTTCTTCTTTGTGATTTCAACTACGATATCGTGTAGGATATCAAGTAATCGCGGAGGGACGGGCGCAAACTCTGGCGGGTTTGGCATGAAATGATCCTGCTAAGCTAAAATTTTCCAGCTGGCAGAGAGGCAACAGGGCGGACCGAAAAGGTAATCCATACGAAATACAGTTACAAGTGTCGTCCGATGACAGAAGGAGCCGAAGGAAATGTGTGTAGTGTGAGCCTTCGCTTATTGCGATTACAGGATCGTCTCAAGATCACTCAGCGAATACTGACATGCAGAACCGCGGCGTTACCGAAGTACAATGGAAGCCCTTCCTTCCCTGTAAGACGAATCCTTCCACAAAAGATTTCTGGCGCTCTCGATTTTGTTTTATTCATTTGTCGCGGGCCTGAAGAAAATGAATGGACCGGACGACCCTATAACGACTACTTACGGCCAGAGATATTCTAGTGCGACTTGCCTAAGGACATTTTCAATGCGCAGGTTTGTCCGCTTCATCATAGTGCATAAATGTCGACTCGGCATTGACTCTGACTCGACCGGCAACGAAAATACCCAAAGTAACAACCACTACACTCCGTTTCATACATCAGATGCAACGCTGTGAGAGGTACGGAAGTAGTACGCATGAAAAAATAAAGAGAGGCGTGTTACTCCGCGGTTGTTTTGTCGCCGAGTGCCCTAAGGCACGAGAAAGCAACAGCGCGTCGTCAACAATAAGACTGCATTTAATCAAGATCGTGACAAATGTATCACGTAATATGCCTGCAGCCAAAGCATTTACTAATTTTCGCCCCAAAGTGGTGGCCAAGTGGTTGAGCATCCGCCTCGCATGCGGGAGGCGCAGGGTTCGATCCCCAGTGCCACCGGGTACCCACCCGGTGATACAATGTGTACAAGCCTTCCCCTGGTCTGGTGCTCGGCTTATTTAGGGCGGAAATGCTTGAGAAATGGGTCCTTGACCCCACCTTGAGAAGAAGGGAAATACTTTGTGTCATGGCGCTCTTTGGCCCCAGATGCCCTTGCGCCATAAAAATTCATCATCATACTAATTCTCGCTCAGAGTAAGAAACGCACTACTTTTTGGTCGCGGACGTAGGCAGCAAAGGCCCACTGCGCGGCCGTTCGGCTCGTTGCCCACTGTTGCCAACAGGCAAGCCCGTTGTGCTTTACACGGCGCGGGCTGGGAAATACTATTTTTATATCTTTTTTACTGTCCACACTAATTTATGCTGCCATCAGGCCGGAAACATCGATTTTTGCATATTACACTAAACTCAAGATGATGCCAAGTCCAAGAGCACATACAAATAATTTGCTTCGAATCGCGCAAAGTTGAATCTACAGAAGCCTTCCTAATAAGCGATGCTCACGGCATCGGATCGTCCGTTCTCATAAACCGAAAACTCTAATTAAGCGAGTTGTAAAATAACATCTTTCCATCGCGCACTGGGAGATATGTAGACACTTCATCTTTGGACAGGCGCAGAAAGCTCGCGCTGGCTCCTGCTCCGTGCGTTCGGCATAGGTGCACCCAACAGTCCAACTAGGAACACGGCGACGCACAAGGAGAGATTTTCGGAGAGGTCCAGAATGCAATACGGCGCTGCGATCGTTGGGGTGACAGCAGAATGACTTTAGGTGCGTCGATCTTACTAGCTTCGAACGTACCTGTGGTTTTTATTTGTTTCTAGTCGAGCTTTTCCTCTCGCTTCTGAGTGTTTGTGAGGCTAATTCTATTCCTTTAACTGAACGGCCGTGCACTCAATCTGCGCATCTCGCTGTTTTTAGTCAGTGCTTAAAAGAAATTCCTGCAGTTATGGAAATGCTGGTTTTTCTTTTCTAATCATAAATCCCCCCTTACAGCATTGCAAGCAAGGAAATAATAATGGGAAGAGAGCAATGGATAAATTTTACGTGATCGTATCCGATCTGTTGACCTGTCGACCCTCTAAGGTTGAGAATTAGAAGCCATAATGACTTTGCAAGCGAACTACATGCACTTCTCACGATTCCCATGGAAGATGATTTACCATATTAGTGGTTGCAACAGACTGCAGCGCGAGACTTCCCGTTAGTCTTCTTGAATTGAAACCCTGTACCTGGTAACTTGTTCTACAGATGATAAACGCAGGTAGGAAAACACCAAAAGCCGTGCAGTTTGATTTTTCAATTATGTAAAATGGATGGAACGGAGAGCCTTTTCTGCTTGAATCCAGACATACTCGGCTTAGCGCATTGGCCCACGACGTGTGAAAGAACACATGCGGAGCTGGTGCTCTGCAGTTTCTTTGACTTATTTCCTTCTTCTTGATTTCGCCAAAAATCCCAGCTACCGTACCTGAGGGCTAAATCTTCGCTGTTTTAAACGGGATAAATATTCAGGACTCTGTGACACAAAGTTACCCACTTTAGGTGCCCGTTATATTGCCGTACTACTCTTGTCTGTGTCTTGCTGAGGGCGACGTTTGTCGGTGCATTTGTTCTGCTAGTCATTATTTGGCGAGGCCTTGGCGCATCTTAGCGCACTGCATCTACCAGCTGTGCACTAATGTGTTGCGTCTGCTCCGGTAGCGGACCGAGGGGTAGCGCGGGGCAGAGTCAGACGTAGGGCTGCAGGCACTACTCGGACAACGGGCAGCTATCGCCGAAACAGATACGGCCGAGGAGTAGAGAAAATTTAACAGGGATTTATTTACATGAAGACGAGAGAGAAAAAGTAACTTTTTCGAAGTTATCTACAAGGCGCAAGGTTTGTACAGACTGGATGGGCCTTCTTTTTCAGGGCCCTGCGTGCTTTCGCACTGAGCACCGTCCTTAACACCCCTAAGGTTCCACCGCCCGTCCATCCGGCGCTGGCCAATCAAAAACGAGGTACATCCCTCCAAGATGGGAGCCAATCAAAACAACACAGCGCTGCAACAGGAGGAGTCACTCGTTGCCGAGTCAACCCGTGGTGCAGGCGCCTCCACGAAAACGCATGTGGTCCAAACGACGACGAGGGCGTCGACTCATACGGACGGCGAGCTGTCCACGGTGTGGCCGGCTCCTAACGGAAACGGGTAATTGCTTGATGGCCCCATCCTTTTGTGTCCCCAAACGGGCGACCTGGGTTCCGTCTGACGTCATTCCCTGTACCCAGGCGTCCTTCTCTGGGAAGGTCATCCCTACGCAGCGAAGCGCGGGAAAATCCCGCAGGCTCTCTCCCAACGCAGCACCGCACTTGAGTCTTCGGCTGGCCAGACGGCACGTCGCCAGCTGTAATCATCTCATTATCAAGACCACCGTCTCAATGCTCACAAGTCGAAACGTAAGAGTACGCACGAGCGCAGAAACCTACTTTCCATTTAATTTCAGGTCGCCGCTCAGGCACTAAGCCACTTCCTGGCCGAAGAACTGTGCTTGTCCGAAGCTACCTCTGCCACCGAGAAGATCTAGATGGCCGTGCCCAGCAGCACGCAGAGGAACTCGGACCTCACCTCGATGGACAGTTCGACGGCTGCAGGCGCTGCCGAGCACTTGGCGAGCCTACTTGCGGTCGGGTCCCTGCCGGCACACCTCACGAGAGACAAAACCACGGAAGCATACCACGCGTACATGCCGGAGTCTTCGCAGCTCTTCTTGGCGTCGTTCCTGGGAACATGCCGCCGTCGATCGGAGAAGTACAAGCAGCTCCTCAAGCAGAACGAGAGCGTCTTCATGCACAGCGAGGACGCCCCGGTCAAACTGATCGACGTGAAGGCGTACCCGTGCATCACATTATGGTCGTACCCTCGGCCATCATCACTCCACCCTTACTGAACAACGGAGCCGTTGGAAAGGTTCTGGGCCACCAACTGACGCACAGCTTCGACCCGCAGCTCAGCAACATCACCAGGACAGGCGACAAAATACCTGGTAGAGACGAGCCTCGTATACGTGAGTTTCAACAAATCGTTCAGCTGTGTTAAGATCGAGCTGCCCGAACAGACTAAAACAGTAAACACGCTGCCAGCGCAGTGTCTGAGGTCTTAGCGGACACAACCGGCACTAGGAAGGCTCACTTGGCCTTCGACACGTTGGCCTATCAGCCAGGAATTCAGGGCTACACGCAACAGTAGCTGTTCTTCGTCGCGTCGTGCTTCGACTTTTGTAGCCCCAACGCGTACCTGTACCGGGGCCCGGGCGTCTAATCGGCCCTTGCTCTAGGCTGCAGTCTGCCGGTGGCCAACCAGCAACGCTTCGCTGCAGCCTTCCGATGCTTCAGCAGAGCACCGCTCAACCGGAATCCAACTCAGCGGTGCGTCTTCGACTGAGGTACACTGCCCATCCTCCACTTTCTTTTATCTAAAATCCATCTTGAATACCTGAATACGAACGCGCTGTAACTAACCCATTAGACATACGAAAGTGGCTTCCCCAAACCTGTCGCAGTGTTTGAAAAACTCACGCTTGCTCATGGACAGGTGGTGACGAAAACCCTCGACGAGGCGGCTGCATCGTGAGCTGTATATTCAGGCTTCATTATCGGCTTTCGTGCATTGTCTCGGCTAACTCTGCAGTAGCGCTGTAATTTCTCTACCCCAACGTGTGAAGGTAATTTTCGAGCGCTCATGTAGTCTGTTTCTTCAAAGAATAGCATTTAGATCAATTGTGGGTACCGCGAAGTAGTTTCAATTGATCGCGATACTTCCGCGGAGGCGCGGCGTCGCGAAGTCGTCGTCTGTAAGCGTTAATCACGCGGTTACCGCATTTCTGCCGCATAAAAATAAAACGCGCGCCATGGCTACTGCTGTCGGCCACGAACTTAACTGACTGATTAATTATGGGTCTGGCGCCAGTAATGGATAGCGTTCTGCTTTGAAGAGCTCCACTGCGTCCCGGCGCCTGCAGTAATAACAGCAAGTGGAATGATGGAATTGTGATCGTATCACTAACTACGCGGGCCAGAGCAAGCGGGGCCTGTGGGCCGACAGCAAAGCCGTGATCCTCGCGACGGCGCGGCTCTGGCTCCAGACAGAGGCGGTGTCTCCCCGTTTCCATAAAAAAATGTCCTGTGGACGTCTGTGGAAAAAGCTGTGTCCGTCTATGGCCTTTTATGAACGTCTATACGCACCTAAAGAGGTGCTTATTGCCAGGTATTGAAAAAATCTAGGCCAATAAAGGTATAGCTTTGGAACCATACAATTGTCTGAAACTGCGGCTATAGATGGACATAGGAAAGGTTTATAGCTTTTTGGGCCACATACCTGTAGCTCGCCATATGGGTTGTTTTAGATAGCAACGGGTTCATCCCGACCTCGCCTGAAAGCCACTTCGGCGGGGCGCCCGCAATAGAGCAGGACTGCGTCAGCCGGACGGCGCCGGTGAAAACAAAGGCCCCCGTCTTCCTTTTACTGAGAAAGGCGGTGGCAGTGGGAGGAAACCTTTTTACCACTGCTCGTTGCGGACAGAAGACGACGACCTCCTAGGAGGCGGTCACTTTTGAAGGAATGATGCTGTAAGTTGACCCTTGTCGGCGCCTGGTTACAGCGGAGCCGGCTTTACTGGGTGTAGAATATCAGTTTCCGCCACAAGTGGTGCGTAACAAGCGCCGTTTACATGACGGGGTTGAGTTGACGAGTCGAGTTCAAAACCGGTTACTGGGTTCATGTAAACACAACAGAGTTGGGTCAGGGAGTCGAAGGAGCGAGTCCAGTAAGCTCCGCTGCAGGGGTGGGTTGACTTGCTCGACCCCAATGGCACATAGCATGCAAACCGGATCGAGTCGAAGAGTCGGGTTAGTGGGAGGGGAGATGATAAATGCGAACCTGTTTTTCGCTTGCACTTTCACGCCTCCGAGACAGCGGTACCGTGCGGAAATCTTCGAGGCTGCCACTGCCCTCTCCCGCTGCGCCGCTTGACGCTTGGTATCAGCACAGTTGAACCGGTCTCGACTCGCTGAAACCGCGTTCATGCAAACACGCAGTCGTTCAGTTGAGCTGACTTCGCTCATCTCGATCCCCCGACTCGACCCCCGCTTTCGGGTTCATGTAAACGAGGCTTGGAGTGCTTCAGAAACCGTAACTCATTGACCGAAATCAGTCGCGCGACGTTCGCGACTCGCCAGTGTGAACCCGCCTTTGCGCCTCCTGCTGTGGGCAGCCATAAGAGGGCAGCACGAGCGTTCAGCCGATTGGACCTTTCTCTCAATGAGGAACATTCCGCAGGTAGGGCGACAGACCCTATAAAACCAGCCGTACGATGTGTGGCCATATGTTTTTTTTTTTTCTGAGAATTGCTGTAAATATGTAAAATAAACTGTACACTCACTCTTTACCATTCTCCATCTACCGCTAGACCTTCTCCGGTCGCTTCGTTCCAGATCCGACACATTCCACGAAACCTACCGCACAACAGGATAATGCTGAGAAAGAGACATTCCACAGCCGCCAGTACATCGCTAGTGGCTGTGGAAACCGCGAAGAAGACGTCTCGACTTGCCGAGCGCCACCTTATAGAAAATGCATTCGATTTCAAAGGCGATTTAAAATACAGAAAGAAGCGAAAAAATACATCCGCCTATCATGTCTGGGGTGCCGATTACGTTTCTCTTTCTGCATCTGCAGAGATTCTAGCAATGTCCTTCGCCCATAGTTCTGTCACCAGGGGTCCCAGAATAAATTTGAGGGTTCCAAGTTGCCGCGTAAATTCACTTATGAAAGCAAACATTTTTTTCCGAACGAAGCTAAGCGCAACATTGCACGAAAAACAAACTATAAAAAGAAAGAGAGATGCACTGCGCTGCACCGCAGCACCGCGACGGTTATCTAATCTGCGCGAATCAGCGAATCAGACACTGCGAATTCCTATTAGCTTCTGCGCACTAATTCGTTCTACGATTGCCCACAATAAAATGTACGCGAGAAGAGGCTAAATAAAATGATTGCGCGCCCGCTATTTGTAAGCAGGAGCATCAACCTCACACCGAAACTGAAACAAACGTCTCTCACCAAAACGCAGCCGTGCAAGCACTGTCGTAACCTGTCGGAACCAGTGAATACAAGCAGTATCCACCGAGGTGAACAAACGATTGCTAACCTTTCTTAACACAGGCGTTCATTTGCAATACACCATTCGAGGCTGGCTCCCGTGTAAGGCTCCAGCGGGGCCAACATCGTCCGACACGTGATAGTGGCGAAGGGAAGCTGCTGGCCTGCCTCTGCAGCCTTTTTCTTTAGAGGTGTTTTACGTTCAGCGAACTACAGCCCTTAAACTGGTCAGCAATCGAAATAAGTCACCACCGACGAAAATACGTACTTATTCGCCGAACAGCCCGAAAGCAGGCGCGAGGGCAACAAATTAGGTGGTATAGTGTCTACTACGTCTTCAGGCAGCTGCCAGTAAAATTCAGGTGCTTGAATAACGGGGTTTCCGCAAAGCTAACTCGCTTCACTCAGATTCCATTCGTTTGTCTTCCTTTCCTGTCGGCATGCCGTTTTATAGTAAAAGCGCATGCCTCCTGTTGTCGTTGATGGCGCCGTCACAGTGCCATTCCTGTACGAGTTTTGCAACTGTATCAGCTAGCAAGTGAGCCAAAGAAGGGAAACGTTCTGTCCTCGCATGGAAAAGAAAATGAAGGAAAAAAAAGAATGCGTTGCCGGGAACGGCCCAGTCAGGTGGCGAAATGAGATTAGGAAATTTGCGCGGGCGGCGTGACTGCGGCTGGCGCGGGTCAGGGCTGATTGGAGACGAGCAGGAGAGGCGCTCGTGCTGCAGAGGATGAAGCGCCGCTGGTGGTAATGATTATACTGCACCCAGGTAGAACAGCCCTCCGAACTCGGCCCCGTGTCGCCATGTCCACAAGACGTGGATGCTTCCATCTTGATTCCGCGCGCGAGTTTTCCACCGCACCCAAACGACGACTATACTTGCCGGCAGCGTGCAGCCATCAAATCTGCAGTCACCCGGCCATTTCGACTGACCACTTTCTGCTGCGCAGCAGGGCCCGCTTTCGAGTTCGACCAGTATACACAACGGCTTACACTCGTGCACCCATGCATTTCAAAGGTTTGATTTGGTTTATGGAGGTTTAACGTCCCAAAGCGACTCAAAGGTGGTGCATTTCAAAGGTGGTGCGCCACCAATGGCCGTTGCTGGCAAACTAAATTCTTCTCTTAGAGGGTGCATCAATAAGCTGGTGGCAGCTTGGTATGTCTTCGACTCCCTCGTTTCGGCTTCACTCAAGTAGACGCTCTCTCCGACGTCCCGAGGGATGCAACTCTCATTCCCTTTACACCTGCGCTACTTCGCCCTGGTGGCTTGAGTTGCATACTCCGTCGTACTGAGTGACCTCTGAAGCGGTGATGTGCATGTACGCAAAGGTGGCAACAGACCTACTTTTACGATTGTGCCGGCTTAGCCGTGGAGGAAACGCTTTCTTCACCGACGGAAAGCTAACTCCGAATATAGCAGGGCGACAGGACGTTCGCCAAAGCCTTGCAGTTATAGTCGCATCGTTACTTGCGAGAAGAGTCGCTGCTGATAAAGTGTGATAAAGATCTCCCCAAAAGTTACGCCGCCCAAGGTAGCGGCGACAGGTATCGGCTCTCTCGCTTGACGTAACCTGCCTGTGCGCTTCCCACGAGTGCAAAGAGATGGCTTTGACCAAGGTGGCTTTATGTCTTCGCAGCTCTGAGCGAAGGGCCCATTTAGCATGGTACCTGTAGTCAAGATGGTGTGGTTTGGGTCGATTTGGTTTATAAGGTTTAACGTACCAAAGCGGCTCAGGATACGAGGGACGCCGTACCGGAGGGCTCCGGAAAATATCAACCACGTGGGGTTATTTAACGTGTACTAACATCGCACAGTACACGGGTCTCTAGCATTTAGTCTCTCCATCGAAATGAGACCGCAGCGGCCGCGGGATCGAACCCGCGTCTTTCGGGTCAGCAGCCGTGCACCATAACCACTGAGCCACCGCGGCGGCGCTAGACAAGATGTGAATTATGGAGTCAAGAGTTACCACCGCGGCGGTATTAATTTCGCTGTGAGTGCAAAAAAAAAAAAAGGCGCCAACCTTCTAGTGTACATCACACGCGCATGAGCGGCTAATCGGCTGGTGCTTTGTCGCCACTAACAGCGATGATATGCCTGTCTGATGCGCAAATGCCAGCGATGGAGAGCTGCAGCCATCATCGCAATGTATTCCGAGCGTTCATCTTCATTCACGCTGCTAGGTGGGTAACTCTTATTGCCTAGTGGGTGGTGTTATCGTAACGGCTAGGAAACGCGGGGGATGATGACGCATCCTCGACGCTATTTAGAGCAGCTGATCAAGCTTCCCAGCGAACGTGCTTTTCGTTTAGCATTCGGCAACTGTTAATTCTTGTGTAGCATCAACTACAGGGTTCGTTCGCGATAACGACAAAAAAAAAAAAAACGTCTCACTCGATCGGATCCGATCGTAGCTGCGAAATACTTGATGGCTGGCTCCATGCTCACGAACTTTTGATGACGTAACAGTGCTGTCGGCATTCGCTGAGCGTTACCTGTGTGCGGTCCATGAGAGAAAACACCATAAAAGCGTGTTCAACTGCTCTGTCGAAAAATTTGCTTTCCGTAGCTCTTGGCGTAGCTAAAAACAGCGAAAAAAAAAAGACAGTGAAGATGGTTACTGAAGAGGAAATTAATTAGCCCAGACCATCCAAACCCCGTAAGCAACGCTAACAACTTTGACGGCACCGAATTGCGAAAATGCCAACAGATCCTCATAAAGTTAGGTACCGCGACTAGGGTATAAGACGACCGAGGACCGCCTCGCCAAGGGGACCTTGACCACTTACGTGACGCGCTCACCATCTACTCATTGAAGTAGTCGTATACTCTTGAAACTCATCGTGCAATCCGAACTATAGCCTCGAAGACATCTTTACGAGGCTGTGTAGTGGTGGGGGTTCATCTGCGGAAGCTCGAGCTTAGCAACAGAGCGCAGAACGACACACGGCCGTACGGTTCTCTGTACTACGCGGAAAGTGCCTCCTACAACAGCGTTCATCCTTCCTCTGCAGCCCAGGAGGCGAACTTCATGGCCGCCCACGCGCCAGCAGAGCGTTCTCATCTCTCTGGGAGACAGCCAGCGCGAGTGCGCGCTCCCAGCAGCGGCCACGCGGCTGTCTACGGCGCGCACGTGCGCTGGGCAACGGACGTCACATATCATTTCTCCGCCCTAACGCGCGTCCCGGGGCACCAAGAGCAAAAATAGTTGCGCCGCGCTCTTTCATCCCCTGTCGCTGCCTGAGGGACGGACACGTCGTGCAGTTCGCTCGCCACCGGGCGTAGTACGCTCCGCGTCTTTATAATTCCGTGCAGCTTGTAGAGCACTGCAGAGGCCGCAGCTCCATCTGCACAGATGGAGCTGGAGATGGAGGACGCCTAGTGTGGCGCTCCTATGGAGCCGCGGATATCATTCTCGATAGAAGAGGGCTTCGGATGCGGGAGGCGTCCGGAAAGAGCTAAAAACGCTTCGGGATATGTCGCGTGGTCAAGCCGGACGACGGCACTGTTGAGTCGCCGACGGCTCTGGCCGCCCGCGGGTGGTGCACGCAACTCCGGTGACCGGGAGGCGGGCACGGCCGGGAGTCGCCATCAGTCAGCGACGTCTGTGGCGTCATCCGACCCTGCAGTATGGCCCCGCGGGGCGCCAGGCTGGCAGGGAAGACGTACGTGCGGCGTTCCGCGCCAACGCCGTCGGCGATGACAGCGGCCTCCCACGTCTCCCGCGGCCGCTCCGATCTGCGGCGCGAATTTCGGGGCGGGCGCCCGCGCGTGCGCCGTCTCTCTGACAACGGCGCCCGCATGCAGCGAAGCGGTGAGGGCGACAAAGCGCGGAGCTGCCCCGCTTCTTCTTCTATTTGTTTTTGTGCTCCGCCGTCTGTCTATCAAACGCCTGCGCGCCTGGTCGGTCAGTCTCGGTGACGAAACTCGATCTGTCAGAACACCTGTTCATACGCACATTAGCTAGAAGCCCGATTCCTGCGGCGATGTCTATGCGAAACTACGCTACCAACTCCCTGCGTTAGCTATGTCAAGTGCTACAAATTATGTTGTGTATAATAGGCGGGCCCTCCGGCTTTGGTGTGATATATGCGCCTTTTGCATGCTATGAACAATGCATTTTAATAATTAATTTATCAGATCATTTTCGTTGCATGAACGAGGTATGCATATCCAAGATATCAACACTTCTACGATTGTTTTCCAGTGGAAACAAACGGTGGTCAAACGAAATAGAAAAAAAAGTTGCAAAACGGTCGAAAAATCATGTTCACGGATGCGAAAAACGTCACAACTTTGGAAAACTCTAACATTTCGCGAAGACGACGATCTGAATTCGGCGCACCAAAAACCGTCAGAACTTCTGTTTTTACCGCCGTCCAAATTTTTTTAATGGAATAAAATGGGCTACCTTGGTAATTTTCTTTTTTTTCCAATATTATCTTTATTCTTGCAATTATCATTATCATTTAACCACTCGGCTATAAACATCAGTCTCGATCTCCTGCGTGCGTTATGCATTTCTCCGTTTCATTTCGCTGTTCCTTTTTGTTTACTTCTGCCGCCACGGTGGCTGAGTGGTTACGGCGCTCGGCTGCTGGCCCGAAAGACGCGGGTTCGATCCCGGGCGTGGCGGTCGAATTTCGATGGAGGCGAAATTCTAGAGGCCCGTGTACTGTGCGATGTCAGTGCACGTTAAAGAACCCCAGGTGGTCGAAATTTCCGGAGCCCTTCACTACGGCGTCTCTCAAACCCTGATTCGCTTTGGGACGTTAAACCCCCATAAACCATTTATGTTTACTTCTTCCTTCCTCAGCATTCATGTTATTTTCGTCCAGGAAATATTTATCTGAAAAACTCTCTGTGCCCCCCAATTCTTGGCCAATCCCCCTGTGTGGGAATGTGCCATTGTATGAGGGTAACAACAACAACAACTTCGCACAAGCCGAATGTACGAAAAACGTTGGTCACCGGAATAGCTGCCAGTCTACACACAATGCACATTTCAGATACGCAAGTCATGAAAGACTCAACCAAAAATATCGCATCGTAGGAAGCTTTAAAATATTCAGTGTGGTTTGTGCGACGGCGAGTGAATGCATTGTAATGCATTTTTAAGGTTTGCTCAGAAATCCCAAGGCTACAGCGTCTGCTTTTCAACATTATAGTAATTCACTTAAAGTGTCTAAGGAGCTATGAATGTCGTCGCGAGTGAGGATGAAAATCTCCCGCATCCTGCACAGATTTTAAGCTTCAGAGGTTTCGTAAGTGCCTCACTACAGGGCTCAACGCAAACCCAGTGAACTGGCGGCTTTTGACCAACTCTGTGCAATGAGTGAGACAGAATGTAGAGAACCGTGGCTGTCAGTAAACACTCGCTTAAGTATTAATGCAAATATCACTGGACTGCCGCGTTTGGTGTTGAATGATGCATGACTTACCCGAGGATGCATACTAACAGGACTGTCGAAGACTGTTCAGTTCAAACTGATTCAATGTTTCTGCGCCGTAATTTAACGGTAGCGAAGTTTGGTCGCATGAAGAGGACCGCATCAAAGCGGTGAATTCCTCCTGACGCAGACAGTAGTCACTTTTCGTCGCCCGCAGCAACACATCTATCCCAGGTGCTGCCACGGAGGGCGTGGACTGATTGTGCCGACGGCACATTCAACCCGCGCCAAAACCGCAGTCTGTTTCTTCGAGCGCAGAACTATCTCGGCGCGAGCTTCAGAAAGGACAAACGACTTGGATTGGCTAACTGTGCAGACAGAAACACTTTGCAGCTGTCATTCGTTTGATGGGACGCATGCACGGACGAACTGTCTTGACGAGGTGTCGAGTGTAAAGTGAGGCGTTCTGCACGACAGACACATTGCGACTGTGACGCATGGATGCTACTGTCCGTACTCACGCTTAAGGCTGAAAAAAAGATCGCGCTGGCAGTTTGCTGCGTGTGAGCAGCACAGCCTATTATTCGTGCACAGCCCGTGGTGTGGAGAGTTCGTTTTCATCACGCAGTGAACTAAGGTCCGAAAACGCAAGTATACTTTCACGGCGAAGGAATCAATCGGGCGCGTTGTGGGTGGCGTCAAAGCCAACGCCGCAGACACCGCAGCAAGAAAAACTGCGCTGCACCAATGAAGGCGAAGGAGATCTGGCGCCCTGCGAAAACAGCTCACGACAATCGTGCGGCGTCCGTACGACGGAAGGTCTTGTAACTAGCAGAACGTTCAGTTGGGCGAGTTGGTATATATGCATCGTTTGTAAAGCAGCGCGAACAACGATGGACAAGAACAAGAAGGACACGGGACGAGCGCTGCTGTGTCCTTCTTGTCCGTCGTTGCTCGCGCTGCTTCACAAAAGATGTCTTGTAACTCATGCCCTTGCACCTGCTCTTCGTCGCTTCTTATCCTGGCTCGGCTTGGAAGCGGGAATTTTTGGCCGCGTGCACCGAGAGAACCGGGATCGACGACGAACGGGCCTCGAGCCGTTCGCACAGACGCGCCAGACGACTTCCCTTAGCCCCAAAAGTGTGAGGGTACCGAGGGGGGGCCGGAACTCACCCGGACCCTGGCCTCGGTGAGGTTGGTCCACATGGCGATCTCCTCCCGCGTGGACATGTCCGGGTAGCGGTTCCTCGCGAAGGTCGCTTCCAGCTCCTGCAGCTGCTGCGACGTGAAGTGCGTGCGCTGGCGCCGCTGCCGCTTCTTCTTCTTGGGGTCCTCGTCGGCCTCCGAAGACACGCCTCCGGCGCCCCCTCCGCCGCCGCCGTTGCTGCCGGCCGCCTTGTCGGGGAGCACGGTGGACGTCGATATCGAGTCTGCGAGGAAAAACGCCACCACTGTAGACGGGTCGCCACTCGGTTCGCAAAAGGTTCGTGCACTGCACCCATACACAATGCGTTCCAGAGCTCGATGAGCAGCCCTGGCATGCATGTACAATGAGAGGCAGCTTTTTATTCGCACCTGTGCAGCAAGGCGAATTTTCACACCAGACCAGAGACACAGCCCTGCACATGGCACACTGCAATCAAGCTACGAGGGGAACAAACGGAAAAAAGAGGGACTGGGGGCCGTATTGTTAACAATATAGACTTCCACATGTAGCCTCCAGTCCACATTATCCCCATCGCCGCGACGGAATGACAAACTATGCGCCGTTGAAGTGCACGGGCTGTAGCCGTGAGGTGTGCTTTTTAAATCAACAACTGAAAGTACGCAGTTAGAGCTTAACGTCCGTACTTCATAGCTCGTATACCTGCATAGGTGGTGCACGAAAGGGGGGGGATACTGAAATCCTATAAGAAGTGTGCTTCGGCACGCGCTGCGAAGGCCACAGCGTAGGCAGACAAGGACGAAAAAAGTGAATGAGTGAACGTACATTTAGGCGGTGTGGCTCTTAGGCCTAAAGGGAAAAGAAAGAGAATAGAAAGAACAAGCGCCTCCCCCCTGGTTTTCCCCTTCTTTTTCTTCATGTTTCTGGCGTTTTTTTTTTTCCTTTCGCTAGGTATTGGAAAATGTTGGAACTAACCAGCCAGGTAGAACCAAGGCGACCATCCTCCCATTCAGCGAAACGCTTCATTTGAACAGGCACACCAACCTGCCTTGCATTTTAGATGAAAGTTACAAAAAAAGAATTGCTGATATTGTGCTTGCCGCACGATGTGTTAGCCTCTTATCTATCATAAAACTCAACTCATTGCTGATATGGACCCCCCTTAAACCAAGTGCCCCCTCCCAGAGCTGCCCATGAATCAATCAGCCACTGGGCAGAACTAGACAGACGACATGCGCTCGAGCAAGGAATGAGAAGGCAGACAGCATCGGTGGCAGGAGCGTAATATGCAGAAGCACTATTTTTCGCAGCGCAAGAGAGTCTGACATGACCAGACAGAGCTCTGATTAACATAATTTTCGTTCTGTAAGGACAGCTGGAGCATGCGTAGGACAGAGTCATAACGTGCAACCAACGCCTTTTCACAGCTGACATCAGCGGGAGTAATTTATATAATCTGTGGTACGCGGAGTTAAAAGCTCCAAAATTGCAGGTGCGCTGCCACGAACGCCGTAGTGGAAGACTCCTCTTAAATTCCGACCACCTGACGTTCTTGACGTGTGCTGACATCGCACAGCACCGGCGCGTTTTTTACATTTCGTCTTTATCAAAATGCAGCCGCCGCGGCCAATATTCCACCCCGCGACCTTGTACCTATTACCTGAACGCGAAATCCACCAAATCAGCGCTGCCCAGCAGATGAAAACTGCCCAGGAGTATAGGCACTGTTGGCAAGGAGGACAACGTTACGCGAACACGCCGCAGGCTAGCTTAATGAATCGTATCTATGTACAGATGTCATGTCCTGTGGTACTAACTGCTGATGTGTGCTAATTTATTTAATTGCTTGCGGGGAGAAAAGCAGCTGTTCGCCTTTACAAACCGATGGCGAAGCTGTGTAACTGATGACCGTGAATTTTTTAGTGTTAGCGCGAGGAAAAGTGGCCCTAAAGTAAGCGTACGGAGGGAACACACATATACGCTACATATCGCAAAGTTCATGTCGCGCGCCTTATTGCGAAACTCAAAACGGCGCCTTCTTATTTTATGCAAGTTTTTGAATTTGAACAGCTTCAACAACAGCCCTTCAATTCTTTGATTTAAAAATGCGTTTAATAACAGTGAGGAAGTAAATTTCAATGCGATTAAACTACCTAGTGAACGTAAGAGCAGCGTTACAGGGAATGGATAACTACAGCGAGAGAGCGCAATATATAAATGGATGGGCTGCCAGGACAGATCTGAAAATGCCCATAGTGTTGACTAACTCTCGGTTAACCATACCTCATGGCTCTAGTATATTCACTGACGCCTTTTGTTATAAAATATTTCATCCAGTTAGGTATACTCTTGGGATAACCTGCTCTTTCACCGCCGTATGTGGGAGCGGTCACCTCTTGAACATTGGCCAGCCGTCACTCAAGACAATATTTTACGATGGCGCCTTCATCCCAAGACAAGCAGAAAACTATAACAATTTTCCCGTTTCTCTCGTAGCTGCTTACAGATGCTTGAGAATTCATACCTAGCTCTAGCGAATGTTTTTCTCTGTTCCCAACCGCCCGCTCTGTTAGGCCTTCAAGCGATTGAGAGCACTGAAATTGTAGCGATAAACGATACTTGATTTTATTGGTGCAGCGCCCACAAATTTCCATCGTTCACTACTGCTCGGGTCAAACATCCCTGATAATCAGCTAAACACGAAGTCAACACACTGCGCAGTCGTGTGTCAAGCAGCAAAACAAAAGAAAGCCAGAGAAATGCTTCTCCACTCATTCGGGCATGTCACGAGGCCCTGTGACAGTAAACCGGACATCCACAACTTACGGCGAGAAGAGACCGAAATAGTAAAAAAAAAAAAGAAGCCTTAGAACGAGCAGCGGGTGGCGTCCAGTTTGCTGCAGTACGCCCGCGGGGCTCGCGCTCCGCCGCCGCCACGGGGGGCGCTGCGTGCGCTTTCGTCTCGGTTTCTCGGGCCACTAAATATACTGATCGTTGTCCTCCATCCGCCCCGGCCATTGCCGCAGAGGTTGGCGGCGGCCATTGTTATGTTCGGCCGGAACGCACCGCCCCCCACTCGGCCTCCCTCCCCCCCGACAGCAGCGTTGCTGCAGGCAAACACGGGCTGGAAAGGAGGCAACCGAGCGCGGGGACCGGCTGCCCCCATAAACGGACAGCGATGGTTATTGCCCGGCGGCCGGTCGGCGAAGAAGCGGCAATCGTCAATCTGTTAGCTCTATTTCCCCATAGGTCCAGTTGTCCCCATCAGTTCCTAATGGAACTTTATGGTGCGGGCTTAACGGGCGGCGCGACGAGTGCGCGCGCCCTCCTCGCGACTGCCACGCCGCCGCTACTCCGCTTGTCCGGCTTTTTTTCTCTCTTTCCCCGCACGGGCCGCGGCTTGCGCTAGCCCAAGGATTGATGGCAGGGCCCCGGTTCCAGCTGCCCACGTTTTCCTTGTTTCTCACTGCGCTCCTTCGCTCTTATTCCCAAGCGCACTCTCTCTCTTTACCTCCGTCTAAGGCCTGCCTCTCCCGATTCTCTCCTTCGGACCGCCGCTTTGGCTCTGTGACGTGTCTTTGTCGACTCTGCGCTTTCTTTTCCGGCCTCAAACGAACCGGAGCGTAGGATCGCTATGGAGGGCGAAATCACGACAAAGTTGAGTGAGACGGAGGCGAGCTAAAGCCCCGTCGGCCAGATGGGAGCGACGATCTCGAGCGGCCAGTCTGTCTCGAGGTCGTCAAGAGGCTACATGAGGTGCACGAGGAGATGGATTCAAGCGTCGAAAGAGCACGGGCCAAAGCTGGCGTTAAATTTCTGCCCTCCTCCTGTAGGCTGCTGTATGTGAATCGCGTGACACTATAGGCGCCCTCGCTGCTGCAAAACTGCGTGGAATGTCATCCGCGGTGGCCGACAAGCTTATTAAGGTTAATTTTTTGGAAGAATGCCAGAGTGATGAACAAAATGCCGATGTCTATCTTATTTGACGATGTCAGTGCTACCGTTGTGAAGGGCTTGAGCTGATGTGTATTTACCGCGTTGGCACTAAAAGCCCACTAGCGGCAGCCATTGGAACCGTAGGCGGGCCACCCGCTGCCACTGCAAGCAAGGCCGATATACGCGCGCGTCATTTTCTCCCCTTGGGAGTCTCGTACAGTTAATCTTGCGGCGTAAGCATGCGCAAGGGAATCACACTGCATCACAGTGGACGGGTAACTGGTGTTACATCTCGCAGAGACGATTGTGTTTGCCGCAGGGGAGCGTCGCCGAGCCTTGCTAGACGAGGGCCTGATCGTAGTAGGCTGACAGGCATCTACCCAGTGAGAAATCTTTCCAATTTGTTTATCATTCAAACTATTTTCCCCATGTTTACACTGAAAGTGTAGATTTCTCGTGTGCGGAGGATGTGACATCGCGTGATTAATTCACACAGATGTGGTGTCTTGAAAAGGTAGCGATAATATAGCTGGAAAAACAAATGCTCTTAATTGTTCGGAAGCGAAAGTAATTGCCGATTTTCTTAGAGTTGGTTACTGTGTACTTGATGCTGAACAAAAATGAAACAAGCCTCGTTTTCCCGTGAGCCATTGTATTCATCGCTTGAAGGAATGTTGACAGATTATGTTTTGCAGCTATGTTGCTTGTTATACTACCAATAACGCGAAAAAAAATTTACAACAAGGTAATTTGGTTGTCGCTGGTGAACAGTACGATCAGTATGATAACAAAGCACAGAAATGAACCATCTGACTTTCGACAGTGTTCGCTCGTTTCAAGTGCGCAGTGAATGCATGCTGTTTTAGGGGCAAGCCGTTGAGATTGTCATAAATGCATATCGCTGAAACGGTGCCGAACTGACCAGGGCAAACAATTTCCTTTTAATGTTTGCATTTAAAGGAGGGATACAATCCCTCCGCGTGGCTTAGGGTGGAGTTCTAGGAGCAATACCTTATCTACAGCTTAGGAAGGCTGGTCCCGTTCGGTCCGGTCTATTCCAACTCATGCACAAACATAGTGAATACAGTCCTGCAACATTACCAAGCAGTAACGAAGCAAACAAAAGTTGTGTAAACTTTGTGAAACTGAGCATGGCACGTAAAACACTTGCGGGGCAGCACGAAAATGTTCGGTGGCAGCAGGCACTATAGTTTCGAAGTTCAGGCTTGTTGGACCGCCATGAAGTCATACCACAAAGCGCGCACGCGCGATGTAACGTCACGAGAAACAGAACAGCGCTAAGAATTGTGAGTATAAAAAACGTTATAGATAACTGTGGCGACCCGCGTTGGGAAAATGCCAAAGCATTTCACAATAGCCGCCGCGGTGGCTGAGTGGTTATGGCGCTCGGCTGCCGGCCCGAAAGACGCGGGTTCGATCCCGGCTGCGGCGGTCGAATTTCGATGGAGGCGAAATTATAGAGGCCCGTGTGCTGTGCGATGTCAGTGCAGGTAAAAGAACCCCAGGTGGTCGAAATTTCCGGAGCCCTTCACAACGGCGTCCTTCATAGCCTGAGTCGCTTTGGGAGGTTAAAGACCCATAAACCAAACCATTTCACAATACGCGTAAACGCGCACACAATCACACAACGAGCTGCCGCACCACTCGACGCATATACGAAAGGAGTCCGCGCACTCGACGGCGGCGAGGCAACGACTGCCGCAAGACGGAAACGTCGAAGCGGAGGCGACGCGCACGAACATTGTAGAAGGCTCTTTCCATCGCGCCACCGCTCACCCCACCGAGGCGCCACCCTCTCCTCTGACGTCGCGGTTACACCATTTCAACGCGGCGGCATGACGTCACGCCTCACCATGGCGGCCACGTTGGCGCCATCTCCGTTCACTCCAATCACACATTCATGGTCAAATTTGGCGCCAGTGTTGCTTTCCCGTCCGCCTACTATATCACCGTTCAGCCTATTCAACCGTCCAACGCAATTTGCGTATAAAGTTATGAACTACTTACTCTATATCACAAACTTTTTTCACTTAATTATCACTCACGAAACACATTTCAATTCATTTCAAACTTTATTTGAACTCCTTTGCCTATTTTCCCACTACTTTGCCGTCCGTCGTTGTTTTCCCATCCACTCACTATATCGACGTCCGCTCTGTTTCGGCGGTTTTTATACATTTTTTGCTCTAATTAATTAACTAATCATTCTATCGACATAATTTCTGTGCATCATCCTCACATCATCCTCTTTCGATTACAACTTTCATTTTGTCCTATCTCTTTCGAGAACGCCAAACGGCTGGGGACACGTTTTGATGGCACGACCTCGCGACATAGCCAAGTAATGCTGCCGCAGTAATAACACAGACGCTCGAGATCGAGCGGCCGTGGTTATAAACAGCGCGGCCAGTCTGGCAGATTATCAGCGTGTGCTTACTGAAGAGCGACCAACAATAATTGTAAAGTGACAGGCTGTATTCAGGTGCAAATTAAGTGTGGAGCGACAGTCACTTCCACGATAGGCGCAGGTGCCCGGTCTTGTGCATTCTGTTAAGCCATCACCTGCTTCTCTATATAGCCAACTCATTGTAAGAAGCATACAAAAGCAGTGAGCCGCTCACAATTTAGCTCTACGTCCCCCGGCGCAGCATCTCGCATCGACTTTCTTTTTCCCCTTTAAAGCGCACTTACATGAAAAGGTGGGCGATCCGTCGGATTTGCAGTCATCGCGCCTGTTTTGCATCTTGCGAGCCATAACGAGGCGATTACGCGTGAAAACGATCGCTGAATGTGGACGGAGGCAGAAATACAAGAAAGACAATAAATACTTAGCATGCAAATTGAGCAGGGCGCGAACTTTTATTTTTCTCGCCGAACAGCCAGTATCTTCCGCTGTCAAGCGAGGGCTCGGAAAGCTCGCAGGAGCGCGTTCCTGGGGAGTTTTAAAAGTTTTCGAGCAGGCAGCTACGCAGAAGGGCGCTCCTTTACGTCACTGACGGCTTACATGAAAACAGATTCGCGACTAATCAACACCCCACACGCTGTTAGCTATCAAAACTCAAGCGCATCGCGAAAGCGTTCAGAAACCGATGGGGAATACAGCAGACGCGGCCCGCCCGCTCTTCGCGGCCTTGCCGACAGGCCATGGTCGTCGTCATGTCATCGTCAAGTCGTATAGTCATGTCATAGTCATGCCATAGTAATGCGCGCTGCGTATAGACCTTTTACATTCGCCTTTTTGAGCGCAACCATCTAATCACTGGACTGTGCCAGCAGCGTTCTGGTCGGCGGATTTCATATAGGCATCTACTGTGCATGCGCAGCACAGTCCAATACACACGCGTGCTCAATTAAGCTGTGAGCAGTGAAAAAGTCTATAGTCGGCGAAAAAGCCGTGTGTTCATTTAAGCACCTTCCGGCACTCTCCAGACTAGAATGTGCTTCCTCCGGAGCACCCTCCGGTGGGTACCCGGAGGTGCACACACCTCCCACCTACAAGCCACCCACTCACTCGACCCTCCAGAAGGGCCCTACCCGTCATTAATCCACCCTTCAGGAAGCCTCCACCCACCAACGAACAAAAATACCGGGCGAAAGAAATTTCAAAGAAGCAGTGGGAAGGCGGTAAATATTTGTAAAAGCGAAATGCGCAACCACTACTGCCAACGCATGCATATTTCTCGCATCACAACGTATGATCGCATGTGCATTCTTTTCTTCCTTTTCCAGCGTACGCGTAAACCACTTATACGCCAAATGTTTTAGGTGGATTTGCTGCACGACGGAATATTTCAGGACAGCAAAAGACAGCCGTTCCGCCGTGGAAGAAATGGCAGTAAGGCAAACAATTATAATAGGCGGAGTCATTGTTCTTGGTGTTAATATAACAAAAAACACAAAATAGCGTAGTTACGATCAAATGTATCTGCAAGGTCGCGCATAATATATGCCGTATATACTCGAGAAAAGACAGCACTTTTTGTGATTTATGCGGCCCTTCCCCGAAAACCGTGTTTTCCCACCCAATTTCTTCCCAATACAACAATGAACTCACATTAGGCCTACCCCATCTGTGCGACTACCCTTATGAAGACCACTTAGCTTGGGCGTGTTAGGCCCACTTCAGACATACTGCATTGAAAGTCAGGATGATAGGGTGTCCGACGTGGGACCTACCCACAATGAAGCAGGCTGGTGGATCACTCCAGCTGCAGAGGCCTCGTTTCATGAAGTTATCCCAATAAGAATAAACACGAACCTTTCCAATAAGCCCTCCCTGGGGGTCGCCATATTGCTCGCTGGGCGGCTGTGTGCAACCGACGCTAGCTTAGTGGAAGCAGCAGTGTAGCCATGCTAACAACTGGCCAGACAGGAAGCGTTTCGGCATTTCCCGCGCCCGATGAAAAAAGGTCTGCTTCTCGAGTCTCGACCATAACGACGGTTTCGCTGGCAGTTTGAAACGGTGCTTTGCGCACGCGACGAGCGGCCGTACGTCTTTGAGAAGCCCCTCTTGAGCACCTCGCCTGTTTTTTTGTTTTTTTTTTTATTCGATTCGCTGCCGAAAGCGTTCCGGAACTCGATCACCATCATCATCACCACCCTGACTACGCCCACTGCAGGGTAAATGCCTCTCGCATGTCTCTCCAATTAACCCTGTCCTTTGCCAGCTGCGCCCAACCTATGCCTGCAAACTTCTTAACTTCATCCGGCCACCTAACCTTCTGCCGCCCCTTGATACGCCTTCCTCTTGGCACCCACTCCGTTACCCTTAAAGGTGCACGAAAGAGGAATCTGAACTCGTCTTTTTTACCGCAGGAACAATATCTACACATTCCGGGCATTCTTAGAAACTCCGATTTATTGTCCTGTGCGGCCAATTGCCCTAATTAAATTGGATTAAACGTCCCGCCTTTTTTTTTTTTTGAACTCAACGCGGTAAGTACGAGTCAACCAACACGTCAGCCAGTCCCATGGCGGCTTGCCGCTCTGCCATCGGCGGAGTGATACGTAAATCAAAGGGTCCACGTGTATTTTTATTTCCGTCAGCCTAATTTGTGGCTATATTGTCTGTGACTGAAACTGTTTATACAGAGAAACCTAAAAAACAAAAACAAAGCGAAAGCGAAGCCGCCACTGGACTGGCTGAAAGGCACTCCACGCGTTGGTTGACTCCGCCTACCTACCGCGTTCAGTTAAAAAAAAAAGCGGGAGCTGGCACGTTTAATTCCATTTAATTAGGGCAATCGGCCGCACAGGATAATTACTCGAAGTTAATAAGAATGCCCGGAACGTGTAGATATTGTTCCCGCGGTAAAAAAACAAGTTGATTCCTCTTTAGTGCACCCTTAAGGACCAGCGGTCATCTTGCCTTCGCATTACATGTCCTGCCCAAGCCCATTTCTTCCTCTTGATTTCGACTACGACGTCATTAACCCGCGTTTGCGCCCTCACCCAATTTGCCCGCTTCCGGTCTCTTAACGTTACATCTATCATTTTTCTTTCCATGGCTCGCTGCGTTGTCCTTAAAGGGACACTGAGGAGAACCCTATCAAAATTTTTTGTTAGCAATATCTGATAGGTCGGCATTTCACGGCTTTGTTGACGCTTGTCCGGGAGCGAAAGATGAATTTGTTTCATAGAAATTTGGAAAGTTGAAAAATTTTTTCCCGCCGCTCCGATTCAAACTCGAGCACTCTTATGACGACACGGATAACTCTTATGACGACACAGAACGAAGTGACGTGAAACGTGACGTAAACGAAGACTGTGATTTCTGGGGCTAGCGGTGCGGTCTAGCTGCTGCCGAAATGAAAGCTACCGCCGCCGCACGTTGAAGGCATCTATCGGGGGTCGCTACCGTCGCTTCGCTTACGTTTGCACCGGCGTCTTGCCAGCGTTACGATGGATCCCGTTCCCGAACCCGACGACGTAGTTCCCGCAAAAACTCTGGCCTGCATTTCAGCGACCTCAGCCCCACAGAGCGTGCGATGCTTTTGAGGGAGCACGGTTAGGTTAGGCGCCGGCGGGTGGTTTCCCCCTTCGTCAGAGAGCAGCCGTTGCAAACTAAATATCATAACCACAGTGCGGGGAGTCGCAAGGGGCCAGGACAAGGTCGGCGCCTAGCGCCCATCGGAGGCTGGCCGGGGCTTTGGGGCCAATGGATTGTGATTCCTTGAACGGCGCGGTTGCACGGCGCAGCAGGCGGCGTCGAGGTCTCCCACGGTTGCAAGGGCCAAGTTATTTATTTATTTTTTGCCACAAAAAACAAATGGGTGCTCGAGGGAGGTCGCGTTTAAAGTCGGCGGCTTGAAACCAAAGCCGGCGCACGACGCTTCTACGGCTTCCGCTAGATCCAACGGGTCCACTGGATCTCTCGCCAACTTGCATGTACCTTCAGATATGTACTGTGAATGGATTAAAATAGCCGAGCTCGAAAAGAACAGCTCCGCCCAACTGCCGCAGCTATTGAATATAAAGCGCACCTCGCCGCGGAGCCAAATCAGTCTGGCCGGCCGGCGGCGGCTGTCGCACTCGGCGCGAAATAGATACATGCTCCAATCTCCCCGCCAGTGCGGTCAGAGTGCGCCGAAGCCGCCGAACGCGTCGGCGGTCAAGCGCAGTTGGAGTATAGAGGGTCTCGCTTTGACCGACGTAACTTCCCCCGTGCAGCGCGCGCGCGCGCCTCGCCGCGCCTGCGCTTAACCTCTAACCAACGTATTCAGCGGCGGCATTCATGGGAGCCACTGAAACCCCCCGCCCACTCACTGAGTAAAAGAGAAGTCCGGTGCCGAGGATCGGAATCGAACCAGGGCCTTAGGCGTTTGAGGCGCAAACGCTACCGCTCCGCCACGACGGCTCAAGTTACAGCCGTCAATAAAGGCGCATCTAGTGGATGCACTCTTCTGATGCAGAAATCTCCGCGCTTTCGCTAGGTATATCCTGGCCTAACAGAGCTAGGCCATCAGCAATTTTTCTGAACTGCCTTGTACCTTGTCTCCCGTCCCTAATAAACGATTTCCGTTAAGTAGTTTGAAGTTGACTGCTACAGTGGGAATGTTTCGCCGGGCAAGCGTGCGAATACACAAGTGCTGCCTTGTACGATCACCGACCATCGTGCCATCATAGCTTTTCATCGACCGTGGCGATCATCTGACCATCCTTAACAGGCTCCTTCAAAGGTTAACTAGCACTGGAAGCGGCACTTGGAGTTCCTCTGCTGTTCGGCGCTTGTAAATCGAAGCGCGTCAAAAACAAAACCACGGGGCACGCAAAGTTCATAGACGCGAAGCGCAATAAAAAATCGAAACTCTCCTGGCCGCCTGTGGCGCCGCCAAGCATCCGTTTTCCTTGCTTGCAACATTCAGGTTGTCTTTTGCCTGCATTCCTTGTGTGATAAAAGTGAATTATTGGTTTTAAAACAAAACTTACTTCAATATTGATCTGCGCACCCTACCTTTGTCAGCCTCAGAGATTCGCGTTACGAAGTAGGATGGAAAATTCCTACAACGTGGCGTCTCTTGTCCTATGGCGTCACCACGCTTGTACTTGCGAGATTGGCCTGTGGTGGCGATACTTGCATTTTGGTTCCTGCTATTTTCTACCTTACAAGAGCTTTGTTTTCAGTAAGAGCGGCGTTTTTGTGATTAGGAGCTGGTATTCTATCGATACAAGCCAACTTCAATTTCTCCTCAGTGTCCCTTTAAGTTAAGCTGAACCCTTTCCGTTAGCCTCCACGTTTCTGCCCCGTAGGTGAGTACAGGAAAAATACAGCTGTTGTATACTTTTCTCTTGAGGGATATAGGTAAACTGCCATTCATGATCTGAGAGAACCTGCCATATGTGCTCCACCCCATTCTTATCTTTCTAGTTATTTCCCTCTCGTGATCCGGATCAGCTGTCACTACCTGCCCTAAGTAGACGTATTCCTTTACCACTTCCAATACCTCACTACATGTTGTGTACTGCTGTTCCCTTGCGAGACTGTTGAACATTACTTTGGTTTTCTGCGTGTTAATGTTTATACCCACCGTTCTGCTCTGCCTGTATAACTCATTGATCTAGCCTTGCAGTTCTTCTGAGTGACTTAGGAAGGCAGTATCATCAACGAATCACATGTTCAATCAATCATACGTTCATTTTGATGCGAAGTTATGTTACCGCGTTGTTAGTAGCTGCGATGGGAACGTGCCGTATTAGGAAAATTAACACGTGAAAGGGAACTGCGGTGTGTGTTTGGGGGGGGGGGGGGAAATCGGGCGGTATTTTTCTAGCTTAAATTCGAGTGAAAATCGGGTCACTGAAAAAATTATTTCGAAGACCGGGTTTTTTTCCGGGTCATTTTTTTTTTTTTTTTGCAGCAGAAGGCAGTTTACAATAACAGTGCCTTCTTCTGCTAGACATAAAATGCTCCATTTCTTGTCCATTATTTCATGAACAGTAACAAAAATCGCTGGTTCCAATAAAAAAGTGTTTGCCAATTACGAATTTTTTTTCCTCATCTATTACAGATCTTTCGACGCGTACGTCACCAATCTGCTGCGGAGCCCTCCCGCGTCTGGGCAAGACCGGCCTGACTTGCTCAGTGCGAAGACCTTCAGCACCACAGCGACGATTTCAAACGCGCAAGGACCCAGGATCAGGGTGCCTTCAGCGTGGGTAGCGTTTCATACAGTGACTCCGATAAGACGTTTTGTCGGTAGCCACCTTCTGGCCACTGGCTTCTAAATCGCCCTTTCCGGCCTTATTCTCAAATTCATCCGCCTCAATCCCTAGTTGACGGGCACGCCTCTAAAATAAGCGCTAGACATCCACAAATTTTCTTGCGGTGTCTCCAGCTTTGTGAACTGGAAGACCAACATCGTCCAGAATCCTCATTTTCGGGGAAAAATCGAATTTTTGTCCGATAGTTAAGAAATATATTCAGGGTGCAAGCAAGAATTCACTAAAATCGGGTTTTATTAGAAAATGAAGTGCCCTTGATCACTTATTGTAGAAAGAAATCAACAGTACTGGTTGGAACGGAAGGCACAGGGAAATGCTGCTTTTTTTTTATTGCGGCCTTTTTTTAATGAGAGGGAATTAACTGAAGAATTCTCTCAGATACTAGAAAATTTAGAAGAAAGTAGAATAAGAGACAATATGCCGCTGGTGGCATCCGAACCCATGACTTTCCTATATCGCGTGGAGAGACAGAGAAGTGGTAGAGGAAAGGAAGGAAGGTTAACCGGAAGAATGTTCCGGTTGGTCGCGTAGAGGCCCATACGACTCTTTTCTGTGTTTTACGTGTACGTACGTGCAAAAATGCACGCGCAAGCACACGCTGGGAAACGTCCAAGCAAAGCTCGTTTTGCTTAGCATTTAAGTCCATTTCACTCTATTACCTGCAAAGCCTTAGTAGAGCTCCAGTGGTGAAAACGAGGATACACACAAGAATTGCTGCTTAGCAAGCCCGCCGCGGTGGCTCAATGGTTAAGGCGCTCGACTACTGAGCCGGAGTTCCCGGGCTCGAACACGACCGCGGCGGCCGCGTTTTTATGGAGGAAAAACGCTAAGGGGCCCGTGTGCTGTGCGATGTCAGCGCACGTTAAAGGTCCCCAGGGGGTCGAAATTATTCCGGAGCCCTCCACTACGGCACCTCTTCTTCCTTTCTTCTTTCACTCCCTCCTTTATCCCTTCCCTTACGGCACGGTTCAGGTGTCCAACGATATATGAGAGAGATACTGCGCCATTTCTTTCCCCCAAAACCAATTATTATTATTATAGCAAGCACCAGTGTATATGTCAGCATACATATACACGATCCCAGTTTTGACGCCCGGTCGCCATCATTTTGGTTTTCTGGCGCAACCTCGTATGAGCCAAATCCAAAAGACCCACCGGCGCTCCTCGCCGCCATCTTGGGCTGAGCGTACGGCGTTGGTGCAGCGGTTACTGCGGGATGCTTGTGAACGCTGCCCCGGCAGCGTGGGCTTTTGCGGTGTTCCTGAACTGGGAATACGGCTAGTTTTGTGTAACTGAGCCAATGAACCATATGGTCCGATTGGTCGTCGTCAGTGCTCTATGACGGAAGCGGTCGCAAGCAGCAGTAGCAGCCAGCCGACGCCCAACGGATGGCGCTTCGCTTTGTACCGAGATGTCTGCGTTTTGTCTTTTGCGAAACACATATTTCGAGTTATAAATTGTAACTGTTATTTTAATCTCAACTGCGGACACAGCCGCATAGCGAAGGAACCGCATGCGCAGCTACCGATTGCGCGTTTCAGGTGTACTACGACTGACCGCATTACACCTGCACCGTGCGCTGATCATCGCGCAGGGCGGCCTGATTCAAGTATATGTATATATCTTCCGATGATACCTGTCACGACTCAAAAGTGAGATACTTTCAGATCGCACGAAAGAATTTGAAGTTAAGCAGGTCCGTCGCAAGCGTATCGTTTACCGTTGCTTATGAGGTCTGTCGTCCCGTACCGCGGTCGAATAACACAACGCGTCGTGCCTTTCACCTTCAGGAGTATGCCACAGCATTGAGCTGCTCACATGCCTCGTCCATTTCGGGGTATCTAATGTGCTCTGACGGGCATTTCTGCATCCCGTCCCGATCGAAGCGGCAGCCGCCGAAAGTCTCCAATTCAAGGCAAATTGGTTAGAAACGAGCATAGGGACTGGGTAACTGAAGTCAGGCTGCGAACGTTTGAGTGTGCTGTGGGAACGACCATTAGCGCCGAGATGTTGCGTGCGTTGTCTTGTCTACAAAGTTATTTCGTGTTTGGGGAATATTTTGGTGTTACGGAGTAAGTATTCACGGCAATGGAACGAATACATCCGAGAAATCCACCTGCATAGCTTCATTTACCTATAGTGCGCTGTGATGAGTTGCTAGCCTTATAAATCGAGTCACAGAACTTCCTTACTTTTGCGAAACACGTGTGGATGGCTCTTTGTACGTTTAATTGCATAATACACGGTCTGGATCATGCATGGTCTAAATGCTATCTGAGTCGTTTTGCAAGCAGCACCAATCTTCTGCCTTATTTTCTTCCCGATAGAGGTCAGAGTCACCTGTAGATGTTCGCATCAGTCAATTTACATTTTCCGAAGCTTCATTTATATCAGATAAAGCCTATGTGCAACATTTCTTCACTAGAATGCCACCACTACAGCAGTATACATGCACGTGAGAAGCTCACGGAAACTTTCAGCATGGGGATCAGGACTGTATTCTGTGTAACCGGATTCTCCTTTCTTCCTTATTTCCCAAATAACGGCGACACTGATCACTGAATGTTTATCGATCTCGCAATTAACCAATCGTATTATGAGCGCGCATTCTTCAATGTTTTCTGCTTTTGCCAGCTTGCGCAGCCCAACGCTGAATGCGATCGCAGCAACTGTACAATATGGGGAGAGAATAGCTGATGTGACACATAACTACATTCTGCACTACAGTTTACACGAATGCCATCAAAGCTTGTGCAGAAGTAAACATAATATGCCACGCGTGCAGACGAGCAGCCCAATGGACGACATAGAGCAACCATGCAACCACGTCGCTCTTGTTGTTTTGTCCTGAAAGGGCAACTCTTGCGTCTTTTTCCACCTCCATGCATTTTATTGAAACTATAATTTCGCAACCCGACGGCCTTTTGTTTCAGGGCAAATGAATTTAAAAAATATTTCGTTTTGTGCCCTCAGCCGGATAACTTTTACGGTCGGTCTTGCGTATGTGACGTCAAGAGCTGCACGCCCACCTGTGTTCGCTATGCGTTTGATGAAAGGACAACATTTCGAACTTGTTTTGGTCATTTCAGATAAAAAACGTTTGAGACCACTGCGGTAACCCGCATTGGATGAGTGCGAAAGTACTGACGCCTCCTCGTTTCTCTTTGCCCCTCTTCTCCTCTCTTTTCTTCACTAGTGCCTTCTCCTCACATTTACACGATTAAGCACTGATGTAAATTCATCCAATTTCGCAATTGCCACAATTAATTGTCTTACTCAATCAAGTTCCATCAATTGCCCATTTTGAGTTTTCAAACTTGGCGCCACGCTTCGTTATCAAATTTGGCGCCACGTGTTGGCACCGCCCACACTTTCGGGTTTTCAAATTTGGCGCCACACGGTGCCCTGGCTCCGCCCACTTTTTGGACATTTTGGCTGTAATTAATGAACTAATCAACTTATCGACATAATTTTTTTTTTGCGCAGCATCCTCACATCAACCTCTTCCGATAACAACCATTCGTTTGGCGCTACCTCTTCTAAGTTCCTCACAACTGCTGCGGACAAGTTTTGCGGACACGACCTTGTCTGCATAGCCTAGTAAAGCTTTGGCTCTGATAATAATCGAAGCTGACACTTACAGTCACCAGTTTAGCCAGTCGACGCCCATAACAGAGGTTTTGTAATAGTATCTGTGACGCCATATGTGCTCTCTCGTGACGTCATATCTTGTCGAAATCGTGTTTCACTTGCCGTCCCCTGGCTTTTCGTCGTTTTAAAATTGTTTTTCACATTATTTTGGAAAAACTATTTATTGTAACAGGGAGGTCCAAGAAGTATAATGCGACAGTCAAATTAAAATGTAGAAAAGCCTCCGGGGTTTCCCCCTTAACACTGGCACCAATGTCCCTAGCCAAAACTTCGCAGTGCGCCCGTTAAGTACTGGTATTGGGTACCAACTAGCCCGCAATGCAGCGATCGTTAGGAGGAAGAAGATTTGTGCCACAAAACTTACCATAAGATGTTCGTGTGCTGGAAAACCCGCCACCAAAAGCAAAACGAATGTGTACAACGAATGCCAGAAAACCCCACAACCGAGGGCTAAAATAAACGTGCAGAGGTTGCGTGCTCTCTCAGCCAGCTCCACAGGTTCTTATTTTTCGACTGTTCATTTTGTTTCTCAAGTGCGATTCCTTAAATGGAACCTGAAACGTCTTTCCAGAGTTTGACAAGATTCAAGGATTCGAATGTATGAAGCTTGTAGGCAAATCATGCCAACTTTTCTTGCCCTAGCAATTCAAATGCGGACGTAATCGCCGATTAAAGCCGGGATGATATTCGGGCTTCTCTTCACTTCATCTGCGATGTGCGGAGAAGCTAGGTTATGACGTCACTGTATGTGAGATTTCAGACTTCCTCTGCCTTCGCACACACATCCTGCCGTGCGCCGTTTCGCGAGCTTTACCTTCGAAGACGTCCTTCCTTAGAGCAAACGTTTCTGCGTTGGAAATGTGCCACCACCGTAAATGACGTCATGATCGGGCCCACAACCCGGCGCTCTGCGCTGCGGAGAACGCTGAACATGATCGCGGATTTATTCGGTGATTACGTCACCGTTTGTAATGCTGGCCCAAAAAGACTTGGCATTCATTCCCGCCGCAACGATCCCTTTAAGCGCGTCCAAATCTAAGACCTCTTCAATTGCCCTTTAAGCCCGTGTTCTCGGTCACATTTTTTTTTTAATTTAACGTCGGCATGCGTTGTATTTACGAGCATCGGTATCTACGCCGATCCACAAATAGCACATTTACTTTTGTTTTCTCACTGAACTCAGGCGTGCATCACGACCTGTAGGTATATCCGCCATTATACTCCGCCGGTATACCATACGCAAACGTTAATGTGTAATGTTTGCTCAATTTTTCCATTTTTCAAAACAGTTGAACGCATCAAGATTACTTTTTCTTTCTTTCGTATAGTTAGCCCCATTTGGGATAAGTTATTGAAGATTGTAATATCGAATACACAATACTCTCAATAATTCCTACTTGAAAAGCCTGCAGTGTAAGGTTTCGCGTCAAATTCGCTTCTTGTTGTACGTTTAAGCATTGCGTCAAAGAAGCATGCACAGCGCAGACACAAACGACATACTTACATGGGCTTTTCCGGTCGTATGCGTCTGCAAGAAGCAAAAAACGGGAAAGACAACGAGATTACAAAGCGTTCAATCTTGCTTCTCAGGCACACGATTCATGAGAATAACCAGAGAGCACAGCCCCCGACGTAACTAAGCGGTAGGAGTGCTACATCAATGACCAAGCATGGCATTTCTTTCCCACGGGACCTCTGTCTGCACTTATTTCCTACATATGTACTAGCCTTACGTCATGTGAAGCGTGAAGACTGAAACAAAAAAAACCTTCAGGCCACATGGCTTCCATCTCAGCTACGCCATGGGTATATCATGGCACCCCTGAAGCTCTCGATTGTGCATGGTGAGAACAACCGTAGCACTCATCTCTTGTGACCTTCAATGCTCTTGGGGCGCCGTGAGGGGCCTCCACTATAGGGCAAAAAAGCAAACCGCGTGGCCCGAATAATTTAAACCAAAGCTCTACCTGTTGTTGCAACTCACGACCGAGCACTGTCACTGCCCTCAAAGTTAACATCTTCAGGCACGCGATGACTTCTGTATGTGTACGCACGTGCATGTCAGCATCGGGTCTCTAGCGGCTGTAATCATGCGCTAAGTAGGTTCTCACAGAAGCTAGCCAGGCCTCTGCAGGAACATTCCTTTTTCCTTTCTTTCCGCTCTCTACACATAGAGTATGGACATGGCTGCCGCCTTCGACGCACGGCCTTGACTTAAGCCTTTATTCTTGTTTCTTGTTCCTACGGCGATCTAAAATTATTCTTATCCCAAAAATGAATCGGAACCAACCGAACACAAGCGTCTCATTGATAGCCCACGGGGGACTTCTGTCGGAGCTCACCAAGGCTCCCTATTATTCGGCCCCTTCAAGTCCGACGTTCACAGGCGCGCGCTCCTCGGCAGCAGCGGAGCGGTTGAGGACGCGCTCACCTGAGCAACAGCTCCCCACTGGAAAAGAGAGAGGAGAAGTATCGGCGGTGAGGGGGCAGCGCCTCGTTTTAATAAAAACCCGGGCCGCCAGAACCGGCAGGAAAGGAGACTAGGGAGGCGCGTTGTCAGGCGGCCGCTGTAGCTTCCCCATGGTATATCGACAGCGTCTCGCGCGCTGGTGCCCGGACTCGGGCCCGAAAGAGGGGGGCCGGAGTTTATTGGCCGCCGCCCTCCCGATGCGGCGAGGGAAGGCTGCGATTCTCATCTCCATTCGGCGCCCCGTATATACGCTGCGAGGCGCCGCTTCAAATGGCGCGCCGCGGGAGAGAACCCTACGGGAGCAGTGCCGACGGCTCAACACAGTTGCGCGCAGCGTATCATGAGCTGGGCGAGCAAAATGGGCGAAACGCGATGGATCACGGCGGCGTAGGGGACAACGGAAACAGCGACTTCGATCGCCCAGCTTAACTGCGCACTCAGTGCCCGAGTTTCGAAATTTGGGGAAGAGGTCCCAATAAACAGCGGCCTACACGCTACAGCACTGTGAAGACACGTTTTGCCAGGTTTCGTGGGCAATTGCAGTGGCGAACTGTTGGAACTTTAAGGCAGGCGAAGTGTCTACGTAGCTAGCACTTAGTGGTAACCATGCATATTCAGGTGCGTTCAGTGCGAAGCACCAAGTACTTTATGACGCAGAAATGGTTGTTTTGGTTTGTTTCGGTAACGCCCCCTTGTCCTTCCCCGAAAGAGATTCCGCAGGTAACGCTCACCCCGACAGAAAGCGCGACGCGTAAACAGGCATCGTAGAGAGCTTCGACGGCGTTGCACGCAACCAGATGGGCACGCAGTTCCGAGGCCCACTCCCTCTCTTCCGCGGTGCTCGTGCGAAGCGGCAGCGTCGGGCACTGGGAAGGGCGGCGGAAGGGAAGGGCCGATTCTGCCGGAGCAACGAACGGCCGTCTGCGTCGTGGGCGAAGGGAGGCGGCGAGACAATGGAAGTCTCCTCGCGCCGACTCCTTTTTTGCCCAAAGGAAGAAGACCCCAACCCCCCCCCCCCCCCCCCCTTTCCCGCGACGAATCGCCGCGGGACCTGCCGCGCGAATTACCATCGAGAAGATTGGAGAGCGACCCTATTAAGATTCGACGACCGACGCTGCCGCCGTCTCTTTTAGAGGAGGTCGCAGTTTGTTCCACTTTGTTCCCCTTCTCGATCCGCGTCGCTTCTGCAAGGCGCGTACACCTCCTTAGGAGGAGGAACCACTCGGCAGCCTCCTCGATTATGGGCCACACGCGCTCGGAACCACGCGGCCGCGAGCGGAGTCAGACGGCAGGCTCTCCAATTTCCGAGAGCGACGCGTATACACGTAGCTAGGCGGCTCGTTTATACGTGTCGCGAGCAGTGTTTATTGCAGGCGAAAATATTAGGTAGCGTTTGTACGCTAAACGAATTATTTATACTGAAAAGAAAAGAAAAATAGCAGACATTCTCTAACAACGGGAAGGAGTGCAATGGAGTGTCTCTCATTTATTCTTACGCGCTACTTCATGCGTGCAGTTTGATACATTAGAAAGGAAAAAAATGGAACCGGGAGGGGGGTGGGGGGTGGGGCGGATGAATAGAGATTTATCGTGTTTTGCTTTCAACGTGCTGCCTCAGGCGATTTGCTGCCTTTCGTGTGAGAGGGTAAGGTGTGGACGATTTGCTTGTCGAAATAAAAATAAAAGGAACGCTTTGTGGATTGCGACATAGAAATCGTCTACACTGTATACAACGTACACGCTGCAGACAGTCCACCGACCAGTCAGGGAGATTTGTTTGCACGGTTAAAAAAGCAATCCACACGAGAACAGAGTGCCTTATTTTGTTAAAGTAATTAAGAAGTCGCGGGTTCGATCCCAGCCGCGGTGGTCGAATTTCGATGGAGGCGAAATTCTAGAGGCCCGTGTACTGTGCGATGTCAGTGCACGTTAAAGAACCCCAGGTGGTCGAAATTTCCGGAGCCCTTCACTACGGCGTCCCTCATAGCCTGAGTCGCTTTGGGACGTTAAACCCCCATAAACCAAACCAAACCAATTAAGAAGTCTCCAATGTATCTAAGGAACTTTACAAACCTTCTCGCTGAACGGCACAGTCGGCCTTGGATAAGAAAATGTCACAAAAAACCGGCGACATGCAACGACCCGTTCACACACACTGTTTCGGTGGGCAGGATTACTCGTGAAAAGAAATATGAGGGAAATAAAGGTTTCAGTGAATGAATGAATGATTCAGTCACTCAGTCTATCTATCAATCCCTCAGTCAATCCTAATGGGATAAATGTGGCCTCATAATAAATTCTAAAGGCTGTGACGGCATTCTGGTAGGAAAGTAGTCCATTTGTCCTCTGTTCTGCTCTTCGCGGAACATTTTTTTTTTTGCGGTATTGAGTAAAAGTCGCCCACATCAAAAGAAAAAGCCCTTGTGACTTAGCTGGTACACAGAAAACTGCAAGCCCGGTAAGACTGCACTGTTTGTAACGGGTCCTTAACATCGAGCGGTTATGAAAAAATTCTTGGGATTTACATTCTTGAGACCCTCTCAGTATACATGGTTCGGAACGGCCTTTGTTTCTTTCTTGACAAGTTTCTTGACAAAGGTAGCGAGATTTTCAGCCGTGAGAAACAAAGTCAGTATGCAATGCGCTTCCTTGCCGCTGTATGAGGCTAAAAAAATTGCTGATGTTTAACTCTTCTAAATCTAGTTACGCAGAGCGAAAGCTCTGTTTGGCTGCTTCGTGGCTTCTCGTTGCTCCTCGGTTTCAGCGGCTCGGTTAGCTCTCGTCCCCTGCGGTAGTACACCTTCTCGGCGGCGAGAGCTATATCGACTGGATGATGGGACGCGGCTTGAGGGCGACGCCGGAGAGTTGACGCACTCACGGAGAAACTGAAGGAGAGAGAAACCGCCGACGTAGCAACCTCTCCTTGTCACGTGGTATCACAACGGCGGAGCCGGTTATTCACGCGAGTCACGTGGTTTGCTTGCGCTCCGGGGCCTCAAGGTCAAACGCGCATCAAGGTTGACCTTGGCAGACATGTCACAGAGCTGTCGCTCTAAAATAAGTTGTGGAATGTACGTTGTCAAAGTTCCGTTAGATTGGATGATGAACTGCTTTGTGAATGTGCTCATATGTGCGTGTTCTCGAGCCCTCGATAAATTTGGCAGCGTGGCGCTTTGTGCCGTCCTTGTGTCTGTTCTTTTGCCCAGCACTGTGCGCCCATCACGAATGAGCATCCAGCAACGACTGCTTTTATGCGGGAGAATGTCCTGCAGTAACTTCGTTGTGGATCTGATATCTTGCTCGCGCGACAGAACGTTGCCCTTCTTATCTGCGACGTTAAAGGGACACTGAGAACAACTTCATCCAATCTTTGTTCTTGACAAAAATAAATTCTATTACTCTTTCCGGCTGTATTGGCGTTCGCCGGCACTAAAGGACGCATTTATTGCCACAAAAATTGCAGTTTCAACAATTATCGCCGCTAGATTCAAACTGCCTACCCAGAGAACTCCGTCATCACTGTCTGGAGGCGAATAGCGATGTAGCCTAACCTCTGGGATCTGCGCTGACACTGAGTCCACACATCGCAGTTCATTTGTGAAATCGACCGGAGACGGCGACACTTGCATAAAAATTTTGGCTTTTCCTAGCTCATAAAATATGCGTTTTCATTTAAAGTATAGCGTCTTTGTCATTAGAATGCCGTATTCAATCGAAGCAGGCCAATTTGTGATCAGTGTTCCTTTCAAACATTCATATTACCAGAAAACACGTAGGGAAACCATAGGGGTCAGCAATTTCTTTTTTTTTTTTCATACCAATGAGGCCCGTTTCACATGCAGGCGATTTTCGCCTGCGACACTGCGAACTACGTCGGTCTGCGACTGGGGAGGGCCGTCGGTCTACTCGCAGACGGCTTGCGATCGAGTTCCGTCCGGTTGGAATTCAGTCGCAACGTCGGTGTGCTCGCTCTGCGACTGACCATTGGGGAGCGCCGAGACGGCGCGCGACGTGCGATCACGTGGGAGCTGTTGTCGCGGCGGAAGCAAATCTGTTTATTCTAATCAAAACATACGGAATAATGTCTTGCATCTAAAAATACGCCGGTTATAAAATCATCACCGCATTCTGCGTGATGTTTGTGTCGCGTTTAATAATGGGTTGCCTATGCAAACATCAAGGAACCTTGCCAGTTCTTCCGACCGAATTCGTTGTTTCGGTCTCGCATGTGAAAACAGTGACCGAAATTCGCACTGCGGCCTCACCGACTACATCGGATATTTTCGCTCCAGTCACAGCATGTGAAACGGGTCTGAGAAGGAGTACAAGTATCCCGGGCTTGAAGCCTTCAGGCAGCTGTTCGAGTCATTCAGTTTCAAGCCAAACGTTTTTTAAGTGGCTGCTGCTCATTCAATACAATACTACCCAGTTTCCCATTAACATATTTACATGTCAGGATGCGCAACTTCATGACAGTCGCTTTGAAAATACGGCACTTGGGAAGCTCAAAAGAAAAAAAAAAGTAAGCCCTTACAGTCGCAACACTAGTTGAACACTTTTTCAATATACTAACACCTCAATACTGTGTAAGTCATGTGCAAGACATGGGCCGCGAGTGCTATGCATTTGCGAGACACGACTATCAGCCAGTTCGTGCGTGGAAAGTATTATGACGTCAGCTTCGATGTGCAGTCTACGTTTCCCTTTCCTTCCCTTCTCCTTTCCCGTGTGTGCAGTATGAGGCCAGGGTTATGTATCCGCCGGCCGACCTCTCCGTCTCTCCTCTCATTACACTGCTCTCTCTCTCTCGCCTCGGTACTTTCCAGACGAGATGAGATGGTCAGGGAATTGGTGTTGTTTGGCTGAAGCCGGCGACAACCGCCCCAGCACATCGTAACGGGGCGCGAGCGATACAACCCCGACAGTCGCACTAGGTTCACTTTCACCCACTTTTTTCTCCCGTACTCTGCTGCGTGAAAGCGAACACCAGCGCGGCAAATGTCCGCGACTTACGTTTGCCCGATTGCAATTTGGGCCCAAACCTCTGGGGCAGAGCAATGCCCTCGCGCAGCTCGTTTTCTCCTTTTCTTTTTTTCGGCGGAAGTCCGCCCGAGGATAAAAAAGAGGACCTGTTTGAGCTGCCATTAACGAACCGACTAGGAGAGAAAAGTGCAGGGGGGGCAGTGTACACACTCGTTAAACAAAGTGCTCGGCAGGGGGGGGGGGGGGGTACAGCCAAGGAGGGCAGCGAAGCAGTGCAATTAGCGGCGTTTCCGAGAACTGGGTCCCGCGGTGCGAGACAAGTTGGGAATGCGCCCGGGCTCTGCGGACTCTCGCTGTCTGCGCCGCGTGTGCGACGTGAGTTGTGTGCTTTTTCAGTGTCGTTTTGGCGTGTCATTTTTACGATCCGCCGAAGATAAGGCGCCTTATCGCGTCCCTCTTAAGCCGCGGCGCGAATATAGCGGGTGACAGCGCCGGCTTCCTCGGGGCGTCATGCGAGCTCGCTTTGGATTCTGCGGCCAACCGAGCGGAGAGACTCGTAGCAGCTCTGCACTCGGCTCTTGCAGCGCATTACACTTCAGAAAAGTCAGTTCGATACCGATACCCGATACCATTGAAAATAGTATTACCGATACCGATGCAAGATACAGAACCGAAACTGATTTCCGATACAGACACTCCATACAGGATCGTCGATACTTCGATACGTCGCTGAAATCGCCAGTATTAATAGACGTTTTTAGCATACCGGGGACGTACTAGCGGAGGCGTATACCGGCTTACCGGACACCTCTCGCGCATGCGCAGAGGCGTTGTTGGGGTGAGGGGGAGCCACTCCGCATGCGCAAGAGGAGTCCGGTAAGCCGGTATACGCCTCCGCTAGCACATCTCCGGTATGCTAAAAACGTGTAATAACGCTGATAATATGACCAGCCAAGTATTTTAAAACTTTTCGTGATTTTACGGATCTTTATTGTTAACGATATAGCGCACTGTTTTCGAACAAAAGGCTTTAAACAAATCCGGCCACAGGGATTTCTATAAGCTCCTCTGGTGGCGCAGCTAGTTTCTTCAGAACTTAATGGTAACGTTGAAACGGTCACTTCCACAAGCAGCCTAGCAAAACCTTTTTTAAGCTCAAGTTTTACGACCTGTCTGTGAGCACTCGACTACATACGAATAAACTTGATGTTTTTTCTGTTGCTTTTCGTTTGTTACTGCAGCATTTAACGGATTGCCTCTGTCTTCACTATGTGCTGAAAGGTGCAGGCTTTGTAGGCTTGGGACACTGAACGGTTTCTTCCGCCACTACAGTGCTTAACAGGCGTTTGAAGTTGAACGTTCTCGGATAAAAGTTAGAAGAAAAAAAAACAAAAAATAAACGGGCGGAAAGTGTTTATGACGCAGGAGATATCTTCCTGATTTCCGTTAATTAGATATTACTTTTAGTCACCGGTATTAAGTTACACCAATTGTTGAAACCGCCGGCTCAAAAGAGCCCCGCGATGCGTCCGTACTATAAGCGAAGCAAATGAAAAAAAAAAAAAAGCCCCTGTACAGGAGCAGACGGCGCGTTTTATTTTAACGCGATAGCGTTAAGGCTCTCGTTGTGGAGAAAATCCGGCGTCGGCGTTACGGAGGGGAAAAGCAGTTGGCCCACCTGCTGCATAGGTCACGTGAACTAGGCGGCAATCCGGCCACCCGGACTGTGAGCAAACTGCTAATTTTGGCAGGCGTCAGTTAAATGAATGACTGGATCGAGAAGTTGCTCGAGGGGGGCAACCTGGGTCTTCCTTACAAGCCCCACCGGTGCCTGCGTTTGAAACGGCCACCTGCCGGTGCTGTGGCTCATGCCTTAACCGCTGCGCCAGTGCGCCAGGTGTGGTATGAGGACTCTCCGCGCTCTATGAATGCAGCAGTGTCTGCGAAGTAATACGCCAGGAAGATCCCAGGCCGCTGAAGTGGCCCATTAACGCTGTCGCGTCATAAACTTAAGGCGGAGCTTCAGTGTCGCCTCAAGGTTTTGTGAAGGTTCATTTTATCAACGTATAAGACGGAAGCATAAAGTCACGTCGACTCGAGTATCCTGGCGATTTAGTTAAGAAACTCAGTTCTGTCGAACGCCTCTTGAGAACTATATGGCGTGTGCTGCTCCAGAAGAAAGGAATGCGTCAGATGATACACCTGACGCTGTTGGCGCTGATGACACCATTGACACACGTGTGGAAGAGTGTGTGGGCTTTATCGGGCTGACGAAGTAAGCAATAAATGTTCTGTAAGCACCGGAGCACTGGGCACAGTGGCGAAAGCAGACCATTTCTGTTGGCAACCACCGCAACCAACATAGGGGCCAAAGTGTGCTGTATCTATACCAAACGATGAGCCTGTCTCCTCATTCCTTCCGTCACAGAGTGTGCCTACCTGCCAAACAATGAACATAAGAAGAATGAAAGCCAATGGCGTCTCTAATTATTCTTCCTCTCCCTTTTTTCACTCGGCCACCAGCGCCGCCGGCGCAAAATCTGACTCAAGCAGCTTCAAAATCTGCGGCAGATGCTTGTTTAGTACCGAGTATCGTTAAATCAAACGATATACTGAAAATGTATTTTAGATATCACAAGTATACCAAGAACCCGACCGAGGCGACTGCGTTTTTATGCAGGCAAAACGCTAAGGCGCCCGTGTGCTGTGCGATGTCAGTGCACGTTAAAGATCCCCAGGTGGTCGAAATATTCCGGAGCCCTCCGCTACGGCACCTCTTTCTTTCTTTCTTCTTTCACTCCCTCCTTTATCCCTTCCCTTACGGCGCGGTTCAGGTGTCCAACGATATATGAGACAGATACTGCGCCATTTCCTTTCCCCCCAAAACCAATTATTATTATTATATTATTATTATTATTATTATTATTATTATTATTATTATTATTATTATTATTATTATTATTATTATTATTATTATTATTATTATTATTATTATTATTATTATTATACCGATACTCTCGTTTTTCGCAAGCTATACCTAAAATACCCATTATTGCAAAACTCGCAAGAAATACATAAAATTTAAAGAAGCGTAAGAGGAAGCCCGCGCCGAACCAGAGGTTACCGCAGGCAAAACCAATTGAAAATAAAAGAAAAGGGGCAAAGGCCCAACCGATATGCAGAGTGCATCGAAATGTAGTATCGAACATGCATGCATCTCCGATACTGCCCATGCCTGCCAATTACCTTAACGCGATAACATGCCGGAAGAGGCCGTATATCAATTGCAATAACCCTCCCAGAATTGTGAACCGAAGAAAATTTCTTATGTTGTTGATAAGAACTTCCTCGTTTAACAATGCAAGCGGTGCCTGACATGGTGGCTCAGTGCCTATACTGTTCACCGTGGGTTCGTTCTATCGCGTTCGCTACCAACACCAAGCCCATTCCAGTAGCGGCGTTCGTAATCTGAGGAGAGGCGAAATGCAAAAACTCACAAGTACCGAGCTTGAGGTTCGCGTTAAAGAACTACAAACTGTGGAAATTAACCTAAAGCCCTCCATTACACTGGGCGTCATTGCGCAGTGTTTGGTTTTGCAAGAAGAATAAAAAGCAGCATTAATTAAGGAATAAAAGCGGCTTCAACATCAGTGTGCTTGCATGTCGGGTGTTGTCGGCCGCACGGGCAGTACTGACAGAAACATTTTGTGTTCCCCTTTCCCCGCCTTATTGCTCCTATTCGTTTAATTTTCTGCAATCATTGTATTGATCCTCACTGCTGTTGGGCGCTGTGAAAAATCCCGTTCTGTTTGAAGACCGCCGAGTATACGCCAAGGGGGCTCGTGCACCGCCTGTATACACGCCACTTACGCAATACTAGTTGCCCAATGGGTACCGGCAGTAGCTGAATTCCTGGCGGCAGAACGCCTCCGCGAACTCAGATGACACTTCAACAAGCGGACCTCATCTGTTGCGTGTATTCCTCTCCTTCCGCAACGTCGGAGAGGCTCGCTGATGCGAAGGTGAGTGTGCACTACGCTAACCAGTTTCGTCACGTTGATGTGCATGTCGCGGGGTCCTGCTGTTCTGTGTGATTCAAACTTCAATTAAAGCTTGCAGCGAATACACGGTGGACAGTGTTTCTGCAATACACAGAGCCCCAACGGTGCAACCTTTTATTGTTGTTTATTGGACTATAAAGAAATAAAAGAGCACGTAGCTCTTGCACGCTGCAGCAGCCGGGCGTTCCGTGCAGCAACGAAAGGAGGATTTCATATGTTTTTTTGTTTTTTTTTACGGCAAGGTCTCGTCTAAGTAGCCGTTTATAATCCGCTATGTGCACGTAAGTCGTAACTTGGGCCGAAGGCAATTCTTTCTACTACTATAGAACCACAAACTGCAGGCACTCCCGTCTGCCCACCGCCCACGCCAACCTATTTCCATTCTCTTTAATCACTTTTCTGTTGCCTTTGTCGCCTACTGCCTTAGCCCTGGGGGAATTGGCTGCGGCATGTCAATGGAGGCGAACTGCACAAATGCATTTGACGTGCGCTTCGTCACTGCACGTTAAAGAATCCCAGGTGGTCAAAATTGATCGAGAACTCGCCGCTTCGCGACTATTACCACTCATAGCATACCATACCATACCATAGCATACCGTACACCACCGTTTCCGACTTCTAACTAGCTGCGGTTGAAACATAAGTCATCTGCGAAATGTACTACACCACTGCTCTAATTGCTGCTTAGTGCTTCAGTGAAACAGAAGAGTGATATTTGATCCAAGGCAACACGTTACTCTCCAAAACCATATTTGATTTTCGAGGTAGTGTTGTATCAATTAGCTGGAATCGTGTTTCGAGTTTTTCTGGCTGGTACTGAAGCTTTGTTACCGGTAAAAAAAAAAGTCAGACTTCCGCTTAAATTCTGGTGCAAAAAGTATACGCGGCAAATCCCACTATAGCCGCTTCACCGTGAAAGTTCGGCAAGTGGCGAAAACGAGAACCGGACGCGACTCTCAGACCACTTAGCGTGATTTTAACTTCGTGATGTCACAATTGCGCGTTAATAGTGGTCATTGCCCCTGCCCCTATCTGGGCACGCAAAGACCGGATTATCAGCCTCCTGCCGCTTTTTGTCTTGTCATGCTGCACACGGATACAACTGGAGACCTTCGGACATTTCCTTCCTTCAGTAGTTGTTCGTTTCTTACGTAGTATTTTTGTATTTATGTTTCCGTCTTCATTCCTTCCTTCCTTTCTTCTACCTCTTGTACTCACCACTTATTTTTCTTCCTCCCCCTTTCCTCTCTTCCTTCCATCCTTTCTTCTTTTCACGTTACAGCCGCTCAGTTATTTTGTCCTTTGAATTCGTTTGTTCCAACTTTCTGCCTCCGTTAATATGTCTCTCATCCCTTTTTGGCCACTGCAGCCTACGTTCCCTCTCGCACCGCGACAGCTTTCCAGCTTCACATCACTCCCATGACAACAAGGTGTCGGCGACTGGTGTCTATTGTGGCAACAAGGCTACGCAAGCAGCCTTCGACCCAGCGCGTTTCCGTCGGCGATATCTCAGGCACTGAACCAACGTAAAATTAAGCGTAGAAGGACCTGGGCGGAGCAGGCCGTGCAAAGAGCAGCCCACCGGATGGGCAAAGGGGGGCAAGGCATCGCGGAGACGGTCGCCTCCTGCAGCGCGAAACCCGAGCCGTCCTCGGGGCGCTGATGAGTTTACCGGACGCAGGCGTGCGTGCCCGACCTGATCGCGCTTGACACCGGCGACGTCCCCGGGGAGAGGCTTGTCCCGCCTGCTGACCTTCCCATGGGGCCCCGGGGAACGAGATGGGGTGCGCGGTGTCGCCGGGGTGTTGCCTGTGTTTCGGGGTTGGTTGAACACGCCAATGCTCGGCCCTTACTTGACAGGCGGGTCGGGACGGGAGCCGGTGCCTATACTGCTTGGCATCCCTTAACCGCGCTCGCTATATGGACACCCGAGTTAACGAAAAAGTGACAAGCAGAAAAAAAAAGTGCATGCGCTGTGCATGCTTCTCATGTGGAGGGGAAGAAGAGGAAAAATAGTGTTTTTCGGTTGAGCACGAAAGCGTGGGGGAGCAGTTAACGCGTCTGTAATGTTCCCCGAGCGGTCAAAAATTGGGGGCACAGAGGCAGTTGCAGGGACGGTTTCTCCCGATCCCGGCTCCGTAGGGAGAATAAAAAATTAGTATGGAGAGGAAAAGGAAAGAATGACAGAGGGAAGCTGCGCACTGCGACTGGAAAGTTTTGAGGGATATATATATATATATATATATATATATATATATATATATATATATATATATATATATATATATATATATATATATATATATATATATATATATATATATATATATATATATAACACCGTCTGTAGGGAAGCGAAACGCGCGGAGTGGTCGAGTTTCGTCAGGTAATTAAAGTAATGATTGAGGACAGACGTCTATACAAAAGGCACGTTAGGCGAATGCTATCGCCGACGCGCCGATGGGGCCCCTTGTGAAGAATGCATCCATCACCGCGTATACGCAGCGCTGCCGTCCACGCCAGAATGTGAAACTTGTGGATACTGCTTATGGATATTATGGAACAGAGAGAAAGAGAGGGAGAAATTCTCCATTTTTAGAATCACCACAACTTTACACAGCCTTTTTTTTTTCAAATAATTTTCATTACAACGAACGCTATTGTCCGATTTTCGCCATCCATTATGCATGTCAGTAAATTATAAATCATTTTAGTTCAAAGCAGGCGTCTAACAAGGGTTCCGATCTCTGCGGACTGTGCACAAGATTCGCTGGGTGCTGTGAAAGGTGCTGTGGTTGCAAGAAAGGGTAGCGGGGAACTTCGACGAAATTTCGACTCGCAGCAGTGGCTCAATGGCTGTGGTGGCCACTTATAAAAATGGTCTATATACAGTCTATAAACTTCTTATAGATTCTATTGCCTTCCTATAGTTATTTCTTTTTGTCTATTCATTGTCTATAGACTGTCTTTAGGGTTTGTCTATAGAGGGTCTACAGACCTTATAGAAAGAAATCTATGGACAATCTATAGACTTTCTAAAGAAATTTTTGTAAGGGGCGCTTTCAACTGCTCCGCTCAAATTCGAAGGTTCGACCTCTGCCACGGCTGAGCTTTGGTAGTAGAGAAAAAAAAAACACTTTTGTATTGAGGTTCTCGAGCGCGTTGAAGAACCATACAAGCAAGCATCGTCTTTGCAAAGTGCGTGATATCCAGATGTGCTTTACGAATCTTGCTAGCTTGCACGTGAATTACAAGTACGCAAGGGCGAACTCCACGGTTGCCCAATGTAACACGGTTAAGAACGCCCCCAAATTTTTCGCTCCCGCCATAGTATCCGTTTAATGCACCGAGAATTCCTAAAATAGAACGGGATTCATCCAGTCGCAGGAGCTGTGGAGCATTTGAAAAGCACTTTACGCGTGCTGTACCTGCGCACTGTTTTACACGCAGGAATGTGTGGTGCATTCGCTTTACGGTCTTTTAAGGCTCTGCATCACGCTGGTACATTACCGCCTGCACGCAGCCCTGTTTCCGTAGCACTCCTGAATAAAACGAAAGCTCGACAGAACGTCTCAACAGCGCCAGGATTAATGACGGCAATGCTTTTGTCGGTTGCTGCTGTCCGCTTAACACCAATCAAACTGACAAGTTTACAGGACAAGTTTACAGAAGAGCATTCATCGAAGTTCAGCGCACATCGCAGGGAAAACGGCGAAGCGCAGGGCGCTGCATGTCCAACATTCTTGGACAAAAATTTTTGAATACTAGAAAATGGCTAAGGTACTGTTACGAAAACATTGAAGGTAATGTTCACTTCTTCCGATGCGGAGCAAAATCTTTCTGTTAACGTGTTTCCATCGATCGCATAGAACAGTTAAGACTGCCATAGAAAACCAATGGGGAACTCTTTCGGCTAGAGCAAAAACGTTAACAGCAAAAAATTGCGACCCTACCGACTGGAGATCTGCGGATATATTGATTGTGTGAGATTTTACAATATATGAAAAGATTTGTTTATAAACTCTTACCCATTCCAAAATTCTTTTGTCCGGAATTGCTGGGTACGAGCGAGACCGTGTATACCTTTCGCTCCGTGCAACGACAGACGACAGCCCAAGGTTGGACCGTATCCTCTGCCGCCCTATCGCAGTGCGCGGTGATAAACGCGACGGCGGCGGGACCACACGCTCGCCTAATCTCTGCCCGACTCATGCTGGGCTGCTGCCTGCATCGCGGGACCCCGCACAGACTCCCCCCCCCCCCCCCCCCCTCCGCGCCCGCTTTGGAGATTTTATCTCGCAGTTTTGTACACAAGCGTGTCAGCGCCGATTAAGCCTGTCCTGCACCGGTGACGGAGTACACTCCGATCGAAGGCGACGCAGCGCTCGTGGGCGAACACCGAGCATTCCTTCGGCGTGTTCTTTTCCGAACACATATACAAGACCGGATATTGTGACGCGAGAACGTTAAGGCTCCCGTTGGGCAGAAAATGCGACGCTGACGTCGGCGCTGTGAGCGAAAAATGCCACGGTGCCACCCGCCACCGTGGCAGTTAAACTGATTATTGGTCGCGAGAGGCTGCTAGGGAGGAGCAATCTTGGAACGCCGAAGCCCCACCGGTGGCTGCGTTTGAGACGGCCACCTGCCTGTGTTGTGGCGCATCGCTTAGCTGCTGCACCCCACCGCTGTGCCAGAAGTGGCACCCCGGGATCTACGAATATAAGGCAGAGAATGACCCATTCCGCCCCTTGTCCCCTCCATTGCAAAGGGACATGCTTTCTGCTTAGAATCCGGCATCGGTGTCTTCGCCGTCAGCGTCGTGAGCGAAAAGTGTCACGGTTGTTACTGCAGCAGTATATACTGCGAGTGGCAGTTGTCTGAGCACTCTGAGGATCTTGAGCAGATGAGGGGCCCATTAAATCTGACACGCCCTATAGTGTCCCACCAAGTTTTTCGAACGTTATAAGCTCAATGTACACAAATAGCGAGCGTTGTTTTGCATGCTTCGCCTTAGTAAGCGCCTCCTTGAGGGGACGCTAAGGACAATTTTATGTCACTCTTTTTCTTCGAAACCTGCACTTTGCCTTTCTGGATCATATTCACTGCATCTGAACGATGCGTCCCGGCAGCAGAAGCGGTTCAGGCACCGCTAAAGTCGGCACCATAGCCCGCAGCCCCTCCCAGAGCAGCCGCTAGGGGCAAAGAATGTTTCGCGTCCAACGTGTCGAAGCGATTTTCTCTGTCCCTCTTACCCGTTATCTCGTTAAACATTTGTTCAGCACACTCAATTCATCATGTTTGTGTCGCTGCCTAGTCCTGCCAGCTGATCTTAACGCGGTTTGCACTCTGTGTTCTCTACTGTAGCCGAGGAGCACCCTTGTACAGAAGTATGTGAATAAAGTTGTTTTTGGTGAAAAAAAAAAAACAGGAAAGCCGCAGTCGAGCGGTAGCAAGCCCTGCGTTTGATTCCCTGCTGGGCGGCGATATGTTTATTTTTATTTTTCTGAAGCTTCCTAACAGAAGGAGTAGATCCGCCCCAGCATAGGGAATGGCTACACTCGGGCTTCAGAAGAATGGGGCGAAGGAGTGAAATAAGGGACGAGCGTCTACTCACTGAAGGGCGTTCTTTAGCACTCCACCACTTCTAACAGTGCAGTAATGATTGCTTCCCACCAGCAAGATTATTTTCTGCCAGCGCAGCACATCTTCAGCTGGCGCCATCAAATCGGGAGCCGAACTCTTCAAGCTGTTCGCGCGTTAGAACGGTTTGTGATTTCGGCAACCGTGATAGCCTAGCGCGTGGTGTCGAAAGTGCCGGCCAGATCTCCATAACGTAAACTCGTGAGCAACTTTGAGAGCTCCAGCTGCCCCTGGCTGGCTGGTGCCAGCTGTGACTTTCACTCCAGTCCAATGTATTTAGGGGAAACCCCCAAGCTGAACTCGATACACCTTCTATTTCAGTGTATACGCAAATTGTGAAGCAAGATACAGTGCGACCCTCGTGTATAGGCAGACACCTTTTACCCGTTGAGCATTATGAAAATGATTTGCGCAGCTGTGCGGGGTAGCTTCAACATTTTATGCGCTATCTCGAAGCCTCTCCAAGCGCGGATATGTGCCACGAAAGAGCGCAGCGCACTAAGTTAAACTGTTTCTGTTCACATCGGACATAACAAGGCACTTTTGTCCCCCCCCTCCCCCCCAATTTCAAAGGGCGAGGCATCGTGATACCTCGAGCGCGCGTGCGCGAGGAACGTTCAGAAAGTTGGAAGGACTTACGTTTCGATGAGTAGAAGGACAAGGAGTCTGAAAGATGTGAGAAAAGAGCGATTAATATACAGCGAAGTGTAGCGAAGGCTAAGCCCCGCGAGCCTTAATCACCCCCTGCTTTCTTTAGTAAGAACTGTGCACACGTCTACGCCGCTACCAGGAAGCGGAAACGTTATGTCGGCCTGCTCTGCTGACCGCGCACGCTATGCGTTGCTTTCGACTACACGGATTTCGTATGCAGTGCGCCAGTCGCACTCTTCAAGCAGTGAAATCCTGTTTCGAATTACATGGACGTAAATACAGGGTGTTCCGTATTTATCTGCAGGGGTCGTAAAAAGCTCTCCTTCGCATACCAGTGGTCTATTTCTGCTGAAGCACAGACCAAATTGTAGCTTATGGTAGTCTGCGTTTTTCGATAAATATTTTAAACTGTAACAAAGCAACCAGGCGGGCTAGTTGGTGTATTTCAGACATATCTTCACCAGCGAAAGCGCGAGACACCCGGTGAAGAACACAGGACAACGCTGGTCTAACAACTGAAGTTTTATCGAGAAACGGCCAACCTAGGACACCAGGTCTTCTGGTGTCCTAGGTTGGCCGTTTCTCGATTAAACTTCAGTTGTTAGACCAGCATTGCCCTGTGTTCTTCTCCTGCAGTCTCGTGCTTTCGCTGGTGAAGATATGTCTGAAATCTTTAAACATTGGCAACCAATATTCTTGCTCGGACCTGGGGTAGGTCTCAGAGTACCCCAGATGGCGCAGCCTGTCAAATCTGCTGCTCCGCTCGCCTGGACGAAAATTCTCCGCGCGGACGACTACAGTTTTTTCGCCGATTCACGATACTTCAGGCAAGTTACGATGTTTAAATTATTTATTGAAAACCGAAGACCATTATAAGCTACACTATGGTCTGTGCTTGAGCCCAAACAGGCAAATATTTTGCGCAGGAAAATTTTTTAGAAAGCGAGAGATAAATGCAGCACACCCTGTATATAGGCGCTCAAGACTGAGCTTTACAGATTTTTTTAAATTTAGGCACTGACGCGTGAAACCCGCTTCTGTACATAGGTTATGCGGCTACAGGGGCGAAAAAATAGGGATGTTTGTCGTCGGCAGGCGCTCAATTAACTGAAATTCAATAGACAGTTTTAGCTGTGCGTACGAAAGTGCTTGCGTACGCAAAGCGCTACGGCGCTGCGTACGGTACGCTGCCCGCTCCGAAGTATAGTTTTAGTTGGCCGTGCAGTAGCGTCCCTCAAGCGAACGCGTAAACGGTAGCGCCATCTAGTGACAAGACATCAAAGCACATCAACGCTCGGTTGAAGAACATTTCATCCGTGATTACTGATAACTAGGGTGAGTGCATTGGAAGTCTTTTTTGATCCAAGAAGAAAAACTATGCAAACCGTAGAAAATGTAAGAACTGACTAAAAGCTAGAAAACTGCTTCTCCAGGTGTCGTTGCTACGAGGAACACACACTGCATTCGGTTAGGCCTAGGAGCTTGACAATCGCCAAGTTATCATAAAAACAGGGGCTAGCTATCGCTTATAGCGCTACGTGTGGGCAAGAGTAGGCGAAATAAAAGCGAACCGCTACCATTTGAACGGGCCATTGCGCCGGAGAATCCAGCGGCGACATGTATTTATTCCGAAGCGGGCGAGCAGGGCGCCGCCATCTTGTCAACGTCAACGTACGCAAGCGCCGCAACGCAAAGTCCGCTGGCTAGCGTACGCACGCAAGACGCAGGGCTTGCGCTTGCGTTCTGCGCATGCGCACTACCGTCCCCGCAAACTCCTTGCGTACGCTAAGCCGTTGCGTACGCACAGCTAAAGCTGTCTATTAATGAACTTTTTAGGGACTCCAGCAAGCGTGCATGTTTATATTTGAAACTATGAGGCAGTGATATTCGTAGGCAATTTGGTTTGGAATAATTCTTTTTGCACGCTTGTGTTCGGGGATATTTGCGTCCATATTTTCAGCTCGATCCAAGTAACTGCTCAAGCAAGGCGGCGAGGATCGTCCCGAAACACAGTTTCGTCTGCCAACGGCGCAGAGCGGCGAGTAAAGCTGATGACTGTTTCCGTTTCACTTTCGTCTATCGAAGGCGGAAAAAAATCCGTCGCAAGAGCTGCGTCACACTCGGGAGGAGTTTTGCGTCTAGAGCTGCTACCTTTCGTGAGTAATTAAGCGAAATCAGTGGAAACCTTGGGGCGAATAACTCGAAACACGCGTGCTCTAGAAGAATTCTAAATGGGGTAGACTAGAAATTCGACTTCCTCTATGTTTTCAGTATAAAGATTCACACTAGCTGCAGTGGTTAAAAAGGTCGTTAATATATTTTCTTACAATTATCATTTCGCTTTCTGTCCTCCTGGCCGCATATCTTATGTGCAGTGGCGGTTTTCACTCACTAATCAAAGCCTAACTTTAAGAAATCTGGAAAGCTTAATTTTGAACATTATGTACATAGACGGCAGTGACGAAAAGAGCATCCCGGAAGACGTGTTCTGCAAAAATAATTAACCTAGTAACTTATATCTGGCATTGCACTCAGACCTGCATTGTATTCTTAAGAAAGACAAAAAAAAGAACAAAAGATTAGTATTAGGGCCGGTATCGCATTACGTATCAATTGCGTACCGCAATATGAGATCTTTCTTTTTTATTAATGCTCTTGAGAAGCCTTTTATCAACAATGCGGAACAGCCAATTACGTACAAACAAACTCAACCTACAATACCGGTTAACGAAGGCGCACGCACGGTATTGCTACAGCTGCGTAATGACAATCGGTCAATCTAACCAGGACCAAGCGGGAGAGCTGACAGCAAACAAACTACGATCGTTTATGATTGGGAGAATAAATACGGAATACAGCAACAATGTGGTAACAAGAAGCTAACGAAGGTGCATATACATATAATAAATAACATAGCAGCAAGAGCCTTTTTTATTGGCAATTTGTAGGTGCAGGATCGTGCTTCTCGACTGTTTCCTTCAGCGATAACTGCCGATAAGGCCTCGGTGAAGAAAGCAGTTCGAAGGGAACATTATAAAAATCACGTTCATACCTCAGGTGCTCGCACCAGAGAAGATAAAATTAAAAAAAAAAACAGCACACTGGACATGCAATGTGTCTCACACGACAATACGTCTTAGAAGGATCTTCACAACGTACTGTTGACGTGCCGTGACATACGCTCTCGCTAGACTCTCAAGCCTCTCTCACAGACTTGGAGAAATGCATAAAGGGATGAGAAATGAATAATGTGCTCGATCCGGCAGTAGTTGGTTCAGAGGCATCATATGTAGTGTTTTTAACAAGAGCTTTGCTATTAATCGATGCATTCGAGTTTATGTATCCTGATGCTGTGGAAAAAAGATACGAGCACGATATCGATGAAACGCCGGCAGATGTGAGAAAGCGCTAAGAAATACGGCCCCATCAGCTACAAAACGTAAGTTGTAGTTTGGCCTTACATTATTCAACATGCATGCCATGTGGCTTCAGAGCTCTTGTCTGGCTATAAGACATGGTGGCTTTTTTATTTTTTCTAAATATATGCGAAAGAAAGCACAATGCACGCCGTCATGCTATATGGAATGCGGCCATGCAATGTGGAATCCTATGGGGAATGTCGACGCAATAGCAGCCCAACAATTTTCAAGAAAAAGCACTTTTACGTCAGACAGCACGTTGTATCGAACGTAAGAGCAAATAAAATGTAACATAAAAAGAATAAGCCACTTTCCGACAATTATTGTCATGTACCTGAGGGTTGGCAAAGTTGCCTTTGAGGAGCTTTTTCCATTCTTTTTGCCCGCAACCGTGCCTGACCTTGTTGGCTATAAAGTTTTTTTCATTTCATCTCTAAAACTGCGAAGACTTACACAAACACTAGTCATGCATCAATAAGTACGATGCACAGGTCATGCATCGATAAGTAAATGAGCTGTAAAATACATCCGATAGTGCGGAAGTTCAACGCAGACTGTCATTTTAACTAAACATGTCGGAACCACGACAGAAATGGACTAAAATACGATAAAACTGAGCGCGTGGCTTTACGCGACGAAATAATTAGTCACGTTAGGGCATATGCTAGTCGAGGCTTTCTCTTTGTGTGCTTATGCCACGTGGAGAATGGGCAATAACAAATTTGTCACAAACTTGCTAACCAGGGTGGCTGCAGCCACCTCCCTGATTCAAAGAGTATGCCAGTAAAATCCATTCTTTCCACATTCTTCCGGATTCAGTCTAGGCAGGGCAGGATAGTTTCATTTCTGCCATAATCTCATACAATATTTTGCTCAGCTACCGGTGCCTTTGAACATGAATGACATTTTTTTTCTCTCTCTTTTTACCGAGCACTGCATTAACCGTGTCAACATAACGTCATTCACACTTTCAGTCTGACACGCAACAGTTTCTCGACGAGGTCGCTAACACCTGCAGTTCAATGGCACATGTATAGAGAAAATTAATTTCTTCGGGGAGAAAAGTGTGCCAGGCCCGTTCGCCAAGGACACGTGCAAGCAGGCTGTCGCCTGAGATAAGGAGACAAAGCCGAACGGTGGCATTGCATGCACGCAGTGTCCAAGGAAAGGCCAGATTTGCTGCGGCGCCGGTGGACTTTCGCCAGGCAAACAACCGCAATCGCGCACTTGCAAAACCTTCGTCCGTCTGTGTTTACGGGGCGCACGAGGCTGTGCACGTACAATGTATCCAGCATCGACGATTAGCATAATTTCCTGGATATGCGTATAATATTACGGAGAAAGCGTTTTTCAAGAGGCAAGGGATTGCGCGGGAACCTTGTGTGCTCTGGCGCGAGACGTGCAGGGGGCGCATCGGAGATGAAATCGCGTGTGAGGGAGTCTTCCATCGTTAACCTGTGCCGTCCAGCCCACGTTATTACTGTAGCTTTCCCACTTGGTTCGGAACATTGGGTCTGCAAGGCTATAGTATCCGCGCGCGTCGATTCATTTGTTTTAGCGCAATAGCCTGACGGCACCGTTCTTCGCAGAATGTTTGTGCTCAAACACCTTGGGGAAGAAAGGAAGTTTCGTATTCAGTACCACCCTGCACGAGCACTGCGCCAACGGAACCGTTTCACCTTCACTGTGAAAAAAATTCCGTACCTATAACGTAGACTATGTACGTTTTAAAAACGGAACCACTTCTGCTTTCAATGAAACGTAGGGAATGACCGTATATTCCGTCCAGTATTGAAGGAAACGTCCGTGTTCCTCTGTAGTTGTTGCAGGGAAAATACTAAACATTCAATTATATGGATCAAAACTTAACTCGACAGGACGGTTGACCCCATCGACTATGTGTGCACCAAGCGCACTAATAACTTGCTTAAAGGCAGCAAAAACAGAAGATGCTTATGATGTGACGCCACTTTTACACGATGAACTGCTGGCCCGCGGACTATAGGCGTCACATGACGTCCCATTTTTTATTTGTCTGGTTTACTGTTAGCCAACAATGTCCACAAACTAGCATGGCGAACGACCGTGAGAACGTCTAATGCGATTAACACAATGAAGAGCCGAGGAAGGGTGATAACGTATTACGTTGCTTCAAGGTTGAGTGATTGGTACAAATTGTGAGCAACGTTAAATAACAAAGGCCTTAATTTGCTATAATGTTAAAAACTGACTTGATGAAAAAATGTTTCCGCTACGCTGCTGAGCCACATGATAGAGTAACATTTAATAAAAATGTCACTGCAACATTTGCTTTCTGTGAGAAATGCTGCGTAATGAGGTCAACTGTTAGAAAACATTTAGACACAGACAATGGTTGGACAACTTCTCCAAAGTGAAACTGAACACCAGCTGAAAGTACATTGCAAACATGATGAAAGTGCACAAGTTGAAAGCCGAATTTCCATCTGCCATTTGGTAAGGAAATAAACTGAGTAAACCAAAAGCATGGGCAAACAAATCTGTGAATGCAGTGCAATGTAGCAGTTACATCTTTGCTACACAACCATTAAATTGAAGCTGAAGCACTTTTCGAAAAAAAGGAGTTCTCTACGTCATTTTATAGCTTTTAGTCCGCTTAAAAAGAATACCTCACTCGAAAAGAGCGGAAATAAACGCAAAAAGTTGTTTTTTTAGAAGAAAACGGGCCCCATCGCCTCAGGGCGCCGAGCGAACGCCGCTCTTGCCCGCGATTGGCCGGGACCGTCATGACGTCATCCACGGGGACCTCCGGCCGGCACCGACGGCGTTGCTGCGTAGCGCGTTGCTTCAGCTGGCTTTTAAGGACTAAGTTTCAGAAATTATGGATAATTGAAGCAGTGTTGAACAGTTCGGACTTTCGTCATATATGTTCGAGCCATTAGCAGCTTCAGAAAACGGTGGAACCAACGATGCCGCGGAGTGCGCCGGCAGCGAAAGTCAAGCCGCGACATTTTCACGTGTTGGAAATCTCGACTGGATGGATGGGTGGATGACAGCTTTTATTTCCACCGGAAATGAAGACCTCTTACTACTCACCGCCCCCGGCACGCAGGCCTGGAGGGCGGGGGCCGGAGCCTCCGTGACTAAAGGTTAACAGAGATTTTATCTCTTCGCGGCATCAGCCGCTAGGTGGATTGGCTTGTTTCTGCCGAGCGGGTTCTTCGCTGCGCAGCAGGGCTTCACAGCTTTCTCTGCTGTCAATATCTTCGTCGACTCCGGGGTAGTCGGCGCATTCCCATATTCTCTGCTTCCGGGTAACTGTGGAATCGCCGGACTGTCGGAACCTGGACGAGCGCGCGCAAACGTATTCCGAAATCGTTGAGAACTATACAGACTAAACAGAAAACTGGTGCCACCGCCTGATAAGAAGATAAGTAATTGAGAAGCGACCGCATGGCAGCGCCTGCAAGCCGGAAATTTCGTTAACCCAGTATGGGCCTTTCACGTCCTACCATGGTAACACGAAAACCAAATCTCGGCTGATACGTATGTTTTGCGTAATTGTATGCGCGTGCATATCTTTTGTGTAGGTGCAAATGGCAATAAAAAAAAGTAAATTCCGTCGAAACGTTTTTGTGTACCGCTGCTGCATAAAACCTGGTCACCAACTTCTTGTAACGCCTCTAAACATGATCTAATTGAGATCACCGGCACGCTTACACGAGTCGCGCGAGGTAAAGCATTTGTTTGTTCATTTATTTATAGTTACTTGCCTAATTACTCCCGAACGCCTTTTAGAACTACAAAAGAATGCCAAACTGGATGAGTTGCAGTGGGTTCACTGCTGTACTGCAGCGCGAAGAGACGAGGCAACCGGGAGGAAGTTCCCGTGTGCGCTTTCCTTCTGCCGCATGTTCGGGCTACTACTGTTCAACCATGACTCTTCTGCACTTACCCCCGTACGTTGTTTTTTTTTTTTCATGCTGAACACGCTTTTGAAGAATAATTATGGCTGCGTTTCGGAGCTCGCAGTGCTGCTCATCATAACTAGTGTGCTGCGAGATATATATAGTTGCTGCTGTTGCGTGTCGAGATAACTGGCCGCATTGCTTGTGGCAGATATATGCGTACCGCGGCTCGACAACTTTGCCGTTCTGACTCAAGGACAAATTTGCATGAATTCTGGCGCCATTGTTGATCGTCAGCCATGACCAAGCGCTCATGAATGCAAATGTTTGCTTTGCTCAAGTATATCAGGTTGATATAATCGGTCTTTTGTTCAGTTAGGTGCAGCGGAATGTGCTGCGCGCTGATGAAAGATTAAGAGAATTGCTTGTGCTGCCATGAGCTGCAAGCAATCAGGACAAACCCAAAAGGCACACAGTGCGTAACGACCTCAAAAAAGTTCAAGACTGTGTGCCTCAAAGACAGTGCTGGAAGTGGCCTTAGCTCAGCATGGATGTCAACCAGCTGGAAAAGGCAAAGCGTTTACAAACAGGTAAGAAAGTAATATAACGAAAAGAGAAATATTGATGCACATAATTTGTGCAGGCAGCTTCGACACGCTGCGTACCTCCAGATTGTCTGGTTAACGTGGAAGAGGCTTGGGGAGAACAACCGACGGATTCTACCACGCTGTGTGCTGAGTGCTGTTCGAAAGAAGTACCATGCCAAAAGTGGTTTATATACAGGCTTCAAGCATTACAGGGAACGTCCGAACGAGAGAAAGTAAACGGTACTGGCAGAATATTACATTGACCTGTGGTTCGCCAAAGCGCGGGCCGCAGCGAAGCAAGCGCAGCCGGACGGCCGGCCGACTCTCCGTGAATGGCGTCACTTCCGCCAGTTCTCCCTCTCTGCCGTCCCCCCACCCGGCGCTTCCGCAAGCGACGATGGCGTGCCGGCGGAGGGTTTTTAAGAAGCGATTGCAGCTCTGTTCGCGGATATAATCGGGAAAAAAATTTACACTCATGATTTTCAAGGTCCTTTCTTCCCAACCAGAGCGTTTCATGCGATTTGAAAACCGTTTCAGCTTCCCTTTAATCAAAAACACCAACTCCTTCATGGATAAAAAAAGCACAGACAAAACAACATATTGCTCATTGCAATGTTTAATTTAGTAGGTACCTATTGCCGCCCATTCATGCCTGCTCTTCCTGCAGATAAATGAAACGCCACCAAAAAGCAGCGAGCAGCCATAATTGCTGCAGTGACAAGGAGGATGGGCACCATCGATGCTGTTCCCCCATCCCGAGTAGGAAATAATAGCAGTTTTTTCTGGAAATACTCTGAAAGCACGAATTTTCTATCCATCGTTTACTTAGCTTGCACTGACACGACCCATTGTGTACCCGGTACCTTTGACAAACAAGGGGCCAGCCGATAGGCACACAAGACTGTAGAACCTTGCTAACTTGCAAAAAATCAATGCACAGAAAGAAAAAGCTGACAAAAAAATGAGGAATTCCTTATTTGCACTTTTTATACAATACTAAGAATGTGGCTAAGATATGGCATGAACATTGTTTTTTTCTGTTCACTTACAAACTTTCGCCTGTGCTAGCATATTACTGTGCTGTAAATAATGAAGCATGCCAGCACTGTACAATATGCTGTAACACTTATGAAATACTCCCCTTCAAGGCTACCGCATGCCTCTTACATGCGGTAAAGTTTAAATCTGCCAAACTAGCTAGTCTGCAAGATGAGACGCCAAGCCTCTGACATCTGGCGATGTGTACCTCCCATGTAATTAGAGTGATTGGAGATGCTCCTTTTTGATGGCATTTCAGTTGCTGGGTGTGGAATGACCAGATATGAAGGGGAACAACTAGACACCAACTTTTTAAGCAACATCACAATAAGCAATGTGCCTTAGCTTTCCTTCTGTCCAAAAAGGAGTTTCATTTTCTACGTTCTGTGTTCACATAACTGCTTGCATGTGCACATTTTGGCTTGCTGGGAGGTGCTTTCCTCTGTTAAACTACAGTTTTAACTCTGGCCTCAGTCTTCTGCGCCTTCTTAATTTTTTGCTAGCGTTCACCTTAAGTCGCGTACAAACTCACGCAGATCTCCACTTTTCTACGTTTCCAGCTGTCACATCTTCTCTGCCTTCGTCATGTCCACCACTGCATCCAATGCCTTCAAGTCTGCTGTGTATAATCATTTTAATTAATCTGCCTACACATGTATTTATGTTAGTCGCTCTCCTCTCTTCGATGCCAATTGGCCCTGAGAGTAAATAAGTGAAATGGTAGTCTAATTTAGGTCTGAGCAATCACGCATTATGTTGAGTTTATTTTACCACGTTGGCCAGTAGAGAGTGGAAGGAAAAAAAGCTGCTAAGTGGAGCTCGACATGCCTCTCGACCCCTACACTGGAAAGCAGCAGACACCAAGGCATACGTAATCACTAACGACAACAGAACATGACAAGTGTGAAGTAATTCAGTAACGTTCGTCGCATTTACCACAGTGCATAGTCGCTGCTCAGTAATTTATTACCTCATTAGACATTCTTCAAAGAGAGTGTACAATTATGTGTTTTGTTTGAACATGGCACCACAGTACAATGACGATCATTAACCTTGTGCCAACACAACATAAAATAAACTTCTGCCCAGTAAATGCATTGCTTACAGTGCCACCACGGCACCTGTTTAGAAAATAAGCTCAAAATATTAGTGACATTAAATTTGAGCAGACGGTAATTCCCCCACCCCCTCCCTAAAAAAATGAAAAAGGGTGCTCTTCCGACGGTACGTTTGTACGCTGTAATATTTGCGAGTCCAACTACGTGTGAAATTCAGATATAAATAATTAACGCCAAAGCATTCGGTTGAATGCGAGGCGCCAGGGCACGGGCAAACAGTAATCGTCTTCAGGTATCCACTGGTGCCACGCCCTGAGGGCCACTGCTCGGCGAATACCATTCATGGCCACGTTCACATCCAACAAGCTTGTCACAAACGTCACACAGGTGATGATGCAGCAGCAGTTCATCATTGCTGTTGGCCAGTGCTGAATTTTTTGGCGTGGTAAACGGAATCATCCACCGAAACGCGCGTCGACTGTTACTCGCCAGATTCTTGCAGTCCCACGAGGGAGAGCAGCTTTTCCGTCGGCTTCGAGTCTCCTCTTTCGTGCAGGGCCACTGGCATTGTAACGCACATTCTGCATGATCGTTTTACTACGCACCGATGCCGCACGGGACAGCAAGCGGTTGTATGTACACTCCAATGCAGCGTTCGGGCCACACACATACACACACACATACTAAAGAGACACAACGCGCAGGACGCACGCAGCGAACACGGAAGAACAAAAACCCATTCCAAAGCGCCTGTTCATTCAACTCCACACTGCGCTAACTGCGCACATGTTTCCGACTGCGGGCTCGACTAGTGCCAAGCTGCGCTGCCGCTGGTGGTAATAACGTTCATGCAACGAAAAGAAAAAAAACTTAATATGTCAAACGATTCAGGTTGTCAGCTAAAAAAGCTACCGTAAAATGAAATACATCTTACATGTTTTTGCTGTTGTGCGCCTTTGCGACATCAGCGACGTGAGCTTGAGCGCGAATACGCGAATGGCGCTATGAATTTCCCGTGCAGCTCTGGAAATTGCAAAGGGCGTGGCTGCGCCACTAACTTGTAGACATCCTTGCAGAGGTAGTCGGTGCGAACAGTTGGAAGTTTAATCTACTGGAATTGCTCAAGGAAAGTCAGCGGCACTGCATTTTTATTGTTTCTGTGCATTGCGAGTGACTTTGGCGGCAGCCACTCGGCAAAGTCTCCGGGTTGGCGAACTTGTGAGAAGGTGAGCCTTTTGTTCTCAAATTTTGAAAGCGGTTTTTTGTTTGTATTGTAACCCTGCGTCTCGTCGCATGTTATGTTCACGACAACATCAGTACAACGTGCATGCGCTTTCTGTCTCTATTTCAAGTAACATTGGTCGATCAGCGTAAACTTTTGGATTCAATTAAGCACGAACTGTCCATGTTGGTACTGCGTGTCGAATGTGTTTTGAGATGATTCTGAGCGGGAGATGGTCTTCTGGTAATTTGTGTACTACCAGATATAGTCTAGAGATTTGAAACCATTTATCACACTGAAACAAAGTTGGAAAACTGTTTTGTGTTCATGCATCTGCTGTCCTTAAACTTGACTTTTCGGCAATCATTCGCATGGCTCCTTTGGATCTGGAAAATTGACTACTGTGGCTAGGGGTGCCTGGTAGCAGAGCTCCTGGGGACGCCCAGTGGGTCATCTGTTTGTCCAAGTGCCGAGTACCAAAGGTACCATTCCTGACTTTTTTCCCCAGTCCGTTAACCTCATATTCCTTGCAAAGATTACAGTATGTAATTAGGTAGTAAAAAAATTGGTAACTTCTGCATATTTCAGAACAGTTCAGAGAAATGCACATGCAGCATCAGTATTCTCTCGGTTGGCTTTCTGAGACCTGGATTCATTTCTTCTAGGACTGTGGCAAGCAGTAGGTCAACTGTACATAAATTTATTTTCCTCTGGTGCAAAGTAAAGAGTGCAAACATCATAAGACAAGTCTCTAGTCTGTTTCATTCTCGCTGCATTTGGCCAAAGCATAATATGAAATGATATTTTTTTATACCCTAGTTTCCTTTACTTTGAGCAGTAGATATTGACAGTGAACAGCAAGGCAACTCCACTCGCTGACGGTTTTGCCTTCGGCAGCAAAACAGGGAATACCTTACCCCATGTGTTATCTCGACAGACTCAAAACTGCGATGGACAGCTGCGTCCACAGCTGCTATCACCTCCCAAGTGCATGCGCTCGTAAGACACATAATAACTCTGAGTTGTCATTTACATAGCCTTGCTCATTGCAGCTGCCGATAAACACCTCATTGTGGTACTATTATGCACTCTTTTCTTTGGCACTATGTATGAGCTTCTGTTCTCGCACTTTCTAGAAATAATGCATGCAGTTTTGAAGTGCGAAAAGGGAATTTACGTTTAACTAGATTGTCATGTCAGTATGTTACAGCCAAATTGTACATTGATGTCAGTGCTGGTGGTTTCTTTTCATTATTTTAGGAGAATGTTATAATTTCACCTATAGCAAATAATAGCCCTCGCTAATTAGCTGATTTTGTCATGTCCAGTATTCTGATATGCTAAGCCACCAAAGCATGATTCAGAATGTTGTCAGAACTAAAGACACTGAGTCTTTCGTGTCAGTAAAAAATGTGCTTTATACCCCTGTCACATGGCATTCCTCGAAGGCCTTTCCAGCAAAGGCACCATTTTTCACCAAAGGAGCGAAAGCTTAAAGGAGCAGCGATGCAGCTACACGGTGCAGCCCAAAGGTGAAAGTCGTTCAGGCTTAGCACCCGCTGTTATACTCGAGGTGGCTGAAGTGAGTGTTCTAAAATTAAAGTGGTGTATTCTGTTCATTCGTTGAGCTTTGACAATTTTTTTATTCTGATTGCTTCCTTAAAAGTACTGCAACAGCTACTCTCATCAGCAGGAGCAGGTTTTGTACGTGTATTGCCTTGGCCACCATGGGCGCTCGGTGTTGCCGCAACACTTTCTCTGCCTTGAAATTTGAACATAAAACATAAACACCCGTACAAAAGCCAAAGCCAGACACACCTTTCGTATTTGAAAAAAATGTTTTCAAACATTATTTGCTTATGTATTTTTTTATTGCTTTTACTTTTTGACTTTGGATGGTACTGCGATCACAGCTTCTCGAATGCCGCGTCTTCGGGCTCCGAAGGTCTTGGTTGAGCGCCTTCGCCTCCAAGGCCCTTAGCGACAAAGGCGTAACATTTGTACCGGGTAGCTGCACTCCTTACGCCTTTGGATATGATTCTCAAAGGCCTTTGCAGTGCCCGTGTGACAGGGGTATTAGTGTGGTATGGCTGCTTGAACACCTGTCCCTGGTATCTCACAAACTGAATAAGGAAGGGAAAAGCCTCAGGGTGCTTGCCGACGTTTCGACAAGAGGACTTGTCTTTGTCTGGCAAAGTGTTCATCATTGGTGGGGTTTAAATAAGGTTTTCACTTCGAGGAGAAAGGCCTGTTGTGTGGGACGAGGGTGCGATATGGGAAGGGCGTTACGATGGGGAGCGTGAACCTTGACCAGGCATGATAGCTGCTAAAGGAGATTAACCGGTTGACCTGCAAAACTGTGAAAACAAAAAAAGCCCAGTTCAGTAGAAACGAATCTCGGGGTATGGAGCGTGGATAGTGGGCTTGAATGGCTTTATGTCCAGCCGCAACAGGTGGCTTGGTATGGCTGGCTGCCTTTTCCTGAAAAACTAGGATAAAGGAATTGAGCAGCATGGGAGAATAAAATACCAGGGGGGGGGGGGGGGGGAATAATTTGAAGGAAAAAGAGAAAATGAGGGCTGGTTCGGAGAAAAGTCAAAAAGAAGGGGGGGGGGGTGGAGTGTGGCAGCCAAGGTTCCGAGAAGTGACGTCAGGAGGTGCAGGGCGTAAGGTTAAAGTATAACGATAAATTAAAGAAATCAGGAAAGGAGGTCGAAATTATGGGTTAGGAAACCTCTGACCATGTGCAAGGCCTTTTCAAATAATTACGCCAATTCCGGAATGTACAGAGCTGGCCACTTTTAGTGCAAACATGTGAGCACATGGCCGCACTTTTTAGAGGTCCACTGCGTGCGGCGCAGCCACTCATCGCTGCAAAATGGCGCATGAGGAGATGCACCTGGATGTGGTGCTTCGTGTCATCTGTTACACTTCGATGTGTGGCAATGTCAGACGCAGTGGCCTAAAGAGCACAGCCATGTGCTCGCGTGTTCGCACTAAGAGTCGACAACCCTGTGCTTGAGAGATTCTAAGTTTCCTCTGTATATGTTGACCCCAGACGAAAACAAGTTGTCTTGTAAAAACGGCAAGCACCCTGAGATTTTTCCTTCCCATGTTTACTTTTTGAGTGTCAAGAAACCATCTGCCTACTCTCTCTGTACCATGCACTCCACATCTTGTACAGTTATCTTTGTATGTATACACCAGTGATAAATCATGAAGGAAATCAAGGAATTTGTATTGCTTAACACTTACTTTAAAGATATATCATGAGGGTATAGTTGAAAATGTGCTACGGGGGCTTGGTTGTGTGTCGTGACTGGTTTCTCTTTATCAGGGCTACTTGACAGCCACCATGAAACGCAGGCTTTTTAAAAGTCGTTCCTCAAATAAAAGAGCGTTTCCACTGTTACAATAGAAATGTTATTTGCTAAAAACTTCAATCATTGTAGGTCAGGGATTGATATTTTTCATAACTAACCTGAAGGTCAAAACCAGCAGAAGGAACTTTGTAACTTCTTTTCTGCCTTAAAAACCCAGTATTTATTTGCCAGTTTCAGCAAGCAGAGGTCTGTTTCATGGCACATACTTTCCACTACCTTGCGTGAAAATTGTGCAGTACTGGCCCACCATAAAACTAGGGGCATAGTATACTGCTTGTATGCAACTACTTTGGCGTTAGAGCATGCATAGCAAGGACAAAGTTATTCTTTTAATTTGCAACTGGTTCATAAAAGGCCTATTCTGACAAAAGGAATTTAGCAAAATTATCTTCCTCTGAGTGCTTCTAAGGATAAATTTAGTTCATTTAGGAAAATGTATATTGACAATATCTCTTAAAGGCATGATTTCCATATTAGCTCTTGTTACCTCACAGTATTTAGTTTTGTGCCTCCAGCATCACTGACTTGCATCATACGTTAAATAGAGTAGTAAAAAGCTCGTTGTTAGTTTAAACCACAACTCATGATGGGGCTGTGCACTTTTTGTTGTGTTGCACGAAATATACTTATGTATGAAACAATTTTTTTCAGCTGCACGTCACATGATTCAAATTCCACCAGAAGAAAGGCTGCAACACAACATTGCTCTCTACCTGTTGCTTTCCCAGCACATAACATGCCATAACAGCACATAGCAGGTAAGATATGAACAAAAACAGTGCATGTATATGTTCCGCACATGTATTTTGTGTACTACCAACACTATGATATGATTAACTGATGTCATGTAAGAGAGAGCACACAAATCATTTTTTGTATATATTGCAGCATGGTTATTTCAAGTTTTAAACTGGCCATTGAAACGACCCATTCTATCACCGCTGGTTACCCGGTGGCACTGGGGATCGAACTCCGCACCTCCTGCTTGCGAGGCAGATGCTCGGACCACTAGGCCGCTTCTGCGGTCCCCCCACTGATGTTGCTTACACCAGGTGCTGTTAGAGCCCCGGTATGTATGTTAAATGCATTTTAGAAAGCCATTCACTTCCAAAGTACCATTTCATCTTTATAGCAAAACCACAGTTCGCCTAGCTAGACAAACCTGCTGCATACAAGCCAGCAGAAGGGTTGCACGTACATTCTTCGTTAGGAAAACATAAAAATCAAGCAGAGCCTGCCCTTCATGGTGCATTATACCCTGACTTTGAGCAATGATCAAGATGGGCAGGTGGTCATTTCATTGAACACTTGCATGATACATTCGTAGAATTGAAAAGACAAGTATTATTGCAAAATCTTCAAGCAGTGTTTATTCTCAGAGAAAAAAATATCATGAAAAAAGTGTTGGATTAGTTCTGGTGCACCTTGTATGGGGAAAGGGGCTCACACTTTGTGAAAGGCTTAATTTTGGAATAACGACAGCGTTTAGACTAGTTGGGTTACCATGTTTAGATAGTGGATGTGCTCAAAAAGACACTGGAAGTAAGCGCACTGTGTGGAAATCTCTTTCTGTATCCTTGTCTTTTTGAGCACTTTCACGATATAAACTTAATTTTGCAAGAGAGCAAGGAAAACGGACATTTAAATTCTGATAATTAAGGATAAAAGATCATGTTTCATTGTGTTGCTTAAAGTGTACATTGTATCGCTATTGCTGTATTGCAGCACTTCCGTCGTGGCATTGCATTGCAGCCTCTTGACTTTTTATATAATAGGCAGTCCTTTTTTTCATTCGATTGCAGCACTTTAGGAGTTACTACAGAGTTGCGTGGTAGCGAACTCTCAGATTAACGGTTTGCATTATTACGCCAGCATAACTTGCTAAGTGTTTCACTGCAGTCTTGTTACTAGAACAGCCTCTTGAAAGTATTCAGCCTGGTGGTCATTGAGGGTTACTGTTCACATATCAAAATGCCGGATCAGCTGTATACTCTTTACAGCTACCAGAACTATGGTACATTTCATGACATGCTGGCTGACGAGTGCTGGAGCAGCAGACTGGGGATTTGGATGAAACAATTTTCAAATGTGTGCTCGGTATCACGATGTTTTGTTCCAGCTGTGGAGAGGTTTTATTTTCATATTTGTTCTGTCAAACATTCAAATTTTGGGCAATATGTTGTTGCCTTTATCTTGTGTTCTCTTTGTTGTTGAGGTTTAGTTTTTGTGGCACAAGCACTCGTCTATTGCTTTCCAGTATAATTTAAAAGTTGTAGGGCATGCCATGAAGAATAAAACTTCTACTTGAATAATCTGCATGTGTTTATGTTCTTCATTGTTGCTATAGAAACTAAGTTGAGACAGCTTGTATTTTAGCTCTGGCTAGAATTTTTAGGAGAGCCTCAGTAACATATTCATATGACCAACACAAACTGGGTATTATTGTTTGTGCAATGAAAAACAGTTTTAAAATATTTATTAACAGCTGTCAGTGTAGGACTGGCCTAAAATGTTTTGTGCTCTATGTAGCTCTTCTCTGAGGTAGGATTAATTCATCTGCGCCTGCAGCCTGATACCGCCAAGATACCAATTTTTGGGTGAACTTATGATTTTTTTCACTGAGCAAACTTGCATCATCTTGAAGAAGCATGGAACTTGAGCTGATTCTTAACAGCTCTAGTGTAGCGAATTTCATTATCCTCATCGCTTAGTTTACATTCACCTCAGGACAATGGCCTCTTCCAGTTTAATTATCTGTGTCTTGCACCAGCTACATGCCACACTATCACAAATCTCCTAATCTTATCTAGTGAGCTTATAATCAGCTATCTCCTGCTATATTTTCATTGGGGGGAAATTCATTTTGTTGCGATACAATGCACAAGCTGTTTCCTGGCGTGGTGCTCAGCTTATCTGGAATGAAATGCTTGGGAAATGGGTCTCTGATCTCAACTTGAGTAGACGAAATTAACTTGTGCTAAGGCACTCTTTGGCCACAGATGCCCTTGTGCCATTAAAATCCATGAAATTCATTCAGTTGCCCTAAGATATCATTGGTGATTCATTCTCTGCATTGTATGCCCTGGCCAGATCCATTTTCTTCTTTTAATTTCTGCCAGAATATTAACAACTTCCTTGTTCATCCCTGTTTCGGTTTCACTCGGTCAGTTATGCTATTAATAACTATAATCACTTTATTGAAAACATATTTTGGGCTAAATGGCATCAAGTTTGCCACTCTGCACAATGATATATGTGGTTGGTCTTGTATGTCTTTACCTGTGTGGTAATGTTTATTTTGTGCTCACTGTCTAACCAACCTTATTTGTCTATCATATCCTAATCTCTTCTATACCTATCTTCCTCCCCCCTGGCTCTTCGTCTTTTCAGTCATTCCTCCTCTTTCCTTTACACTGGCCATCGGTCACAAGGCCGCTGTGTGAACGACAGTCAGCACTGGGCCCTTTTTTTCATGGAACCTGCACTGCTACTATTAGCACTAATAGTACGGTATCAGTATTTTTGTGATACTGCATTTATTGTTATTTATGAAGTAGTTGGCTAAGGCAATGGTAGCTGTGTTGGATATTACAATATATCATGCATATATTTCGCTTGCAATATATCAGTGTGTTCACTATTACACTACCCTATATTTCTTTCAGTTCAGTTATTTGGCTATAGATATATTGTGCTTCTTTCCTAGTTTAGTCCACTCAAACTAAAACTTTGCTCTTTGTGTCGCAGGTAGAATCTACAATGATTGCTGCTCTGTGTCTTGTAAGCAGGAGGCAGTGTTCAATGGAGCCATGAACGTTCCTTGGAATTGAAAAGCCTTTGCCGTATTATGCGCTGAACCACGAGTGTTAATAGGAAAATGTCATGCCTTGGATTTCTGCAGAGGTGAGCCATCGCGGTGAATCTACCAGCGCGAAAGACAGGGACGAGAAAGGAGACAAGACAGGCGCTGACTCGCGACTAAAGTTTATTGGCGTGAACAGGGAATATATAAAAAGCCAAGCAATACCATAAACCACGCAGTTACAGATAAGCATACAGGACAACATGAGTCAAAAATCGCCCTCAACATTTCCCTGATCGAGATAGTCCAACTCATTGCGTGTTAACACGATAGACAAAACACTCACACATTCCTCACGGAGTCATAAGATGTGTCTAGCCTCGATAATCTCCCATTTAATCTCTCTGAATTTACTGCCAAAATGCATGTTGCCAAAAGGAAAGGGTAGCAGACTTCACATCCCGTGCAGTGTACAGCAGTGTTACCCCAACCACCTAGCCAAGCTCCTACCCTCTTGTGTTCCTGTAGTCTTACATTCATACACCTTCCAGTTGCACCTACGTAAACCAGACCACAAGATAATAATATCTGATACCACATTCATTTTACAAGGTACCTATACATTTCACTGTACACGTGTACTTTTCTCGAGCCACATTCACAGAATTATTCTTAAAATTTTACATACTTTAGACAACTTATTAGGTGCTGAGAAAGCCACTTTTACATCATACCTTCTGGCCACATTTTTCAAATTGTGTGACAATCTATGTACATACGGTAACACAACTGGTCTTTTGGCATCTCGCTGGCTGGCCCCAGCCTGATTGTGCCGGTCACCGCAAAACTGTCTCAACTTCTTTAACAATTTATCATATGCAATTGCAGTAACAAGGTTGGGAAATCCTGCGTTCGTTAACCTTAAAATCTGCTCTGGGAAACTAGTCGTCATGCTGTGAAAGCATAATTTCATCAATTCTGAGCCCGTGCTAGAAAGTGCAATGCTATCTTTCACTAGCTTGGAATGGTCGACATGTAGCCAGGTAGCAGCTTAACACTCGCCAGCACACATGAAGTGTGCTGAACATCAAGGTAAGGTCCAGAAACCACAGCTCTTTTTCTTGGGACATTTGCTCCAAGGTAAACCTGAGAGAAAGGCCTTGCTCCTTAAACAACTTGAGAAGATGTACAGGTCCCAAACTATCACAACCTTTATAAAAGACCAGAAAATCATCGACATAGCAAAAGATTTTTCCCCCAGCCCATGCACATTCTGGACCATTATTATATCCACCATACTCAAGAAAATATCGCTTAGCACAAGGTCAACCTTCGAACCACTACATATTCGAGACTTTAGAACACATACCGCACTGCGCTACTCTACAAAAATGCTCTTCAAATAAATGCTATTCAATAACATGCTCTTCAGATAAATTTCAGAAAAGGATTCAGGCAAAATTATCTCTGGTTATTTGCAAAAGCATCTGTCTACTTCGCATCTTGAAGATCCATTTCTTGTACTCAATTCGCAGTGTGGTTGACTATCTTAAGAATGACAATTCAGCGAATTGTCTTGTGATTAGTGTCGATGTAGAACTATTTTATTCTATCCCGTATGAAGATCTTGTGAAAATCTTTCGCTACGTCTATGATTTTCTGGTCTTTTACAAAGGTTGCGATAGTGTGGGACCTGTACATATTGTGAACTTGTTTAAGGAGCAAGGCCTTTGTCTTAAGTTTACCTTGGAGAAAATGTCCCAACAAAAAGTGCTGCGGTTTCTGTACCTTACCTTGATGTTCTGCACACGCCATGTGTGCTAGCGATATTCACCCAGGAGTGTTAAGCAGCTACTTGACTGTTGGTCGAACAATTCTAAGCTAGTGAAAGATAGCATTGTGCCGTCAAGTCTAGGCTCGGTATTGGTGAAGCCATGCTTTTACAGCGTGACAACTGGTTTCCAAGAGAAGATTTTAAGGCTAATGAAAGCATGATTTCCCAACCATGCTATTGCAGGAGCGTGCGATAAATTGTTAAAGCTGAGCATATAAGATTGGGCAACTTGGTCAGACATGCTAAAGATAAGAATTTCGCAGCATCAAGTAACGAGGACAACAGGAGAGCACACCCACGCACAAGTGCCATCCTTGGAGCGGATGCAGAATCTAAGAGCGCGTACTTGACATTCAGCGTTCGCAGCCAAGGATCGGGCTTGTTCAATCTTTAGCGTTCAAATCCGTGTTTATTCGTTTCCTTGACTGTCAACGCTGAATGTCAAGCACGCGCTCTTGGATTCTGTATCTGCTCCAGGGTTGGCACTTGTGCGTGGGTGTGCTGTCCTCATTACTTGATGCTGTGCCATTCTTCTCTTTAGCATGTTAAAGCTGAAACCCCCTTCGCAGGGACTGGCATGATCAGGCCGGGGCCAGCTAGTGAGATGCCAAAAGACTGACTGTGTTACTGTACATACATAGAATGTCGCAAAATTTGAAAACTGTGGCCAGAAGGTATGACGTAAAAATGGCGTGTTCGGCCCCTAATAAGTTGTCTACAATCTGTAAAATTGTTAATAATTTTGTGAATTTCGTTAGGGAAAAGCACATGTGTCGAGTGAAACGTGGCAACATAAATGTGTCTTGCAAAATGTATGTGTTGTGTAGGATACCATTATCATGTGGTTGGGTTTATGTTGGTGAAACTGGAATGTGTATCAAAGTAAGACTACAGGAGCACAAGAGGTATTTGGATATTGGTAGGGGTTGTAACTTATCTGCATATTGCAAGGGATGTGAAGGCTGCTAGTCATTCCTTTCGGCAACACGCATTTTGGCGCTACGTTCACAGCAGATTAACCAGAAAATTATCGAGGCTAGACACATCTTATGACTCAGTGACGAATGTGTGAGTGTGCTGCCCATAGCGTTAACATGCAGCGGGTTGGACTGTCTAGATGAAAGGAATGTTAAGGGCAATCTTTTACTTATGTTGTGATGTAGCTTATGTGTAATTGTGTAGTTTGTGGTGTGTGGCTTTTCTGCATACTCTCTGTTCACTTCAATAAACTTCAGTTGCGAGTCAGTGCCTGTTTTGTTTCTTTTCTTGTCCCTGTCTCGTGCTGATAGATTCAACTACTTGTAGAGTAGATTCACTGAATTGTGTACTTGCAGAGGCCTGTGAAAAAAAACTGGAGGAATTTTCTTTCCTTTATGCAGAATGGAAGGCTGAATTTTTTTTACTTAAATGTTTGCAGCATTAAATTCCATTCGGAAAGGTAAAGCCCACTTTATTGTACATTTTGTGTGTAATGGCGCCGATGGCTGCATGCAACTGAAAACATTCGTCCAGGTTATCTAGCTAGCGTCCTTCTTCCTTGTGCTACATTTTCTGAAATAATATTTTGTCAGATTTATTTCAATCAGAAGAACATATTAATTACACCAAATTTGGTGATTATATATGACATAATTCAAAGCGTGATGATCATTGGTATTTTTTAGTCTGGGGCAGTACAATGAGAAGTACATAGTATATAGTAAAATTAAATATGACCAGTCTAACATAAACAAAACTACTCTTTTTTTTAGAGGAAAATTTTGCTACCAAGTGCTGGAGTGACATGGCATTATAAAGACGTGGACGGTGTGCTGTATTCATGATGGCACAAGAACTTGCGTACAGTGCTTCAGGCAATTGGTGAGTACCTTGGTGCTGTGCTTCTGCTAATGTAGCCAAATTATGTTTTTAATCTAAGAGTGTATCTGAAAACTTAAGCAAAAATTGAGTAGTATTTAGATATTCTTGCACCAGATACCACTGCGAGAATTGGTTATTAATGATGTGTCTCACATGTACCCTTGTCTGCTGAATATAGTAAGCATAGCTTTCGAGCTGAGTGTCTCCGATGTATGAAAAAAAAAATGGCCACTGGGCTGCTCCACGTGTCGTGGAGCAGCACAGTGTAGCACATTCAGGCTTCATGGAGTGGAGAATGAAGGCAGTAAATAATTAAGAGCAGAAAACACAGCACAAACCACAGGAACAGGAAACTGACAGAACACACCGACCCTGATGACACTCTTTGCATGAAGGGTGTTATAAAGTTGCCTGTCATGTAATGCAAGATGGAGGTCGCACAGGACGGGTGTTAAATATGAGTTGATGCAGACACCTTTCGTCATTACGTAGTACTCACTGTAGAACTCGAGCAAGAAGCAAAGGTAACAGTTGAGCATGGCCACACTCTTGTGCTTTCCTCCGCAAGCAATCTGGAATTGCACTTAGAAATCTTTTATGCTTTCGCTTGACATATACATCATTGCTGCATGTGGCGAATAAAAGTACATACCCTTGATGCCAAGTGACAGTGCACTCACAGGGCTGGTAACAACTCACTGAGGTGTTGTGATATATCTACAGGGCACCTCATGAGAAATTCTTAGGCATCAGAACATAGAGCCCTTGCAGGAATTCTCTCAAAGTTCGTTGCCACATGGACCTTTTTGTAATCAATGGCCCTAAAAGGCGAACCTTCCTTTAGTGTCACAAAAAAAGGCCTAGGACATGGGTCTTTTTGCTTCTACATTAGTGCCAAAATGTTTGCTAGCGAGATCTCTCGCAGATATATAATTATTTCACAAAATATCAAGGAGACTGAAGCTGCGCCAAGCAGTACCAGTAAAAAACGTATCACAGCTGTTCAAAAAGCAGACTCATGCCTTCATCCTTCTTTTGCATCAGACACATGAGGACACTTCGTCTTTCTGGGTCATCATTTTGAAAAGGTTCACATGGCAACGGCCTTCGGTTAAATTTCTGCAAAGAGCCCTTTTTTGAAACTTGAGCATCCGTTCCTCGTGAGGCACACTGCAGAGATATTGGAATGCCTTAGTGAGCTGCTTCCGGTACGTGTGACTGCATTTTCACTGACATCAGATATTAGTACAGTTTCTTGCACATGCTGAGATAATGGAAACTATGAGTGAAAACATGCGGTTTGGGGGAAGTGTGCTTCCTGGGGCCGTATTCCAAGTTTGTGCCATAATAAAAAGCGTCATAATCTGCCGCAACGGGCACACCTGATTGGTTGAAACGCCGGAAGCGGAAATGGCGGTTCGGATGCAGCGAAAATGGTCGAAGAAACCGGACGGTGACGTCAAACATATAGCACGTAGTGTACGCAGCAGATGCTCGACAGCTAACATGGCGGCGCGCTCTGAAGTAGAGCCTCTCGCTTCGAAGTGAACTCGTCGATGTTACTGCGTTTTTCGGCCCGGGAACTGGATACAAACTGCGTGCGGGACTTTCCCTTCGTCTTGTCTTGCCTATAACAAATTGGATGGACGATAAATTCGACAAGCGTCCGGCCTTTTCCAGATGTTGCCAATGTTCCTTGCTCGCTAAGTTGTGCATTTAGTACTATGTACAGAAAGGCACCTGCATTGAATTGCATCTGGCGCCCATCCTGAGCTACTTTCTATTTGCACAAAATGATAGACAACTGTAATGACTTTCATGCGCACAGTGCCGCCCGGGAAAGCGCATTTTGTCTGCTTCTTTCTGGACCTGTGGTTTTTACTGTTTACTGTTATGAGAAATGAATTTTGGGCAATAAATTATAACGGATTGGCTCTCGGTGAATGGCTTTTGCAAGCTTCTACGAAAGCCGATTGTTCAATAGCGGATGGTTGAAATGTATTTGTGAAATTTGTATTTGGTGTTGTGTGACTACTAAATGACGATTTTTTTTATGCTTTTCTGATGGATCCGACAGCAATGTGCAGATGTACAATGTGTGTAGTTTGCCATGAAAATAAAACGTATGTACTTGTACTCACCCAAACACTTTCCACTCTTTCATTCTAAGCTGCATTCTTTGTACGTATGCAATACATAATATGCGCAAAGAAAAGCCTTGTACATAATACTTATTTCTTTGGCATCTGGATGGCTATATCTGCAGTGAACATTGTGGGCAGAAGCTACACGAAGACGCATGTTCATGTACGATAGAAAGTACATAATTACAATACAGATAATTTCCGCTCTAGATGAAATGACTTCCGAGTGAACGGAGGACGTATGCATATACATTGCGGAAACTTCAATAAGAACAAAACAGAAGCATTCGTTGTGAAAAAACGATTTCGGTCTCGTGCATAGCATGGCGTAACTTTCCGTTACCAAGAATGTGACAGTCGTCATACGGAGTCTGTTTCTGACATTTAGTCCGTACCTCATGTTGCGGAAGACCCTCCGGCAACGCATTACCAGCGGGTTTCTCTGTACTGCGGAGCATTTTTTTTTTTTACAGTGTTGCCCAGAACGCGCGAAAGATATGGCCAACGCGTCACGGAGCGCGTTGTGGCCTCTTTCTGCCCCGCTGCCCTTAACCAAGCTGCCACATTCTACGCTTTGCATGACGAGGAAAAAAAAAACATGCGACTCAGCACATTTTTTAATTGAGCTGTAAGATTACATGCAGTTTGCTTCTGCGAACAAAGCTCTTACGCTTGTTGTGGATTTATTTTGTGTGGGCTTATTTTTTGTGCTGAACATATCTGTTTGTCCCAGTATGATAAGGCTTATTGCCTTTAAATTATTCTACTGAATGCTCTTAACAGCCGAACACTGTCCTTCAAGCTTGGTTGTGACTTCGGCAGGCCTGGAAGTTTGTGATGGACTTGTGTCGCTAGACATATTATTATTACTGGTATCTTAATTATCGCCCACATCATGCACACTGCGCAGCGACCCCTAATGAAGATATGGCGCGATTACATTGGGTCGCTCAGTCGCGGCGAAAACAGTCGCGCGACCCCTATATCGCAGGGGCTGTCAGCCAGTCACTAACACCTCAGATTACGGCGGCGCACAGCAGTTCTCGAAGCAGCGCTGCTGTCGACGTCGAGAGTCGGGGAAGCGTTCTTCCTGATCCGTGCTGGGGGTGTAATGAACTAAAGGGACTATGGAACTATATTTACCCATGTTAACTAAAGAGACGAGTGCTATACACTCTAAACCCAAATACACCTATATGGGAGTAAAAAGGGGGTAAACTGTCCTCTAGCGCACACCTTTTTATAAACAGGTGTGCGCTAGAGGACAGTTTTACTCCATTTTTACTCCTTTTGTTTAGAGTGTAGGCATTCGAACACTCGTCACCCCATCGCAAGAATTTTTGAGCCAGGTTCATGAGCACCTGAGATATTGGCATTTAAAATGCCCCTCCTCCTCTCCTCCCTCAACTCGTACACTCCGGCGCACCCGAAAAAAACAACAACAAAGAAAACAAGCTGGATCTGCGCCCCACCCGTCAGTACGTCACGTGTCGACATCCAGTTTGTTTACTTCCGGTGACTCGCCCGTCGGTGCAATCGCTTGCGTACCTATCCCTGCTCTCATTGAGAGCGCATCATAGACCCATACCTCAAGGCGCGACTTCTGCAACTGACCACTGTGGCCTCAAACCATGCAAGTATATTGCCCTGTGTAGAAACTCGCTGCTGAACGCTGGCGACGGCAGCAGCCACTTCAGCTGCGGGCTGACGAGACTCGCCCGACGCGCGGGCTGACTGGACGTGCTGGAGCAGGCGTGTCGTTCATCCTCCCTAGAGTGAGCTATACACCCATCCCCTTCAGTCCGGCCGAGCCACGCGGCCGCGGAGGCGACTGCAGAGCAGACAGTCGTCCTCCTACCAGAAATATAGCCATGACGTCATGCTTGTAGCAAAGGGCAGCGCCGAGCTCGCTAACCATGACATTGCCATGGTCGTGAGAAAAAATAGTTCCAAAAACCGTCATACGTGGTGATCAATCGGTCTTGAAATTTTAAAAACCGTGGTCTTGAAAAATTAACAATAAATCGCCGGCTCCGTTCAAGGGACTCATACTCAGTGCGAATACTCAAAAACATTCCTTCTGCACATTAAACACACACACCGGCAATCTTCGAATCCGTTTCATAGTCCCTTAAATGGGTATAGACATCTAATTTTGGTGGAACGCTTTCTTGTCCACAATATGCGGAAGACACTGCTACGCATGAATCCCCGTGTGATATTACCCTACGACCGCTAAATAATTTGTAATCAAATTCTTTCTGCCATGCTGCTTCAGTTTCGGCTTCAACAGCCGAACGATGACTGACGTCAAAGAGTGCTTTTGTGTCACGTGAGGCATGGAGAAACATTTATATAATCGCTGCTTCATCGTTTTAATTTACTACAATGCTGAAGCCAGCGTTCTTCAAGAGCAGGAATGGCAACGAATGTGAAAGCAGCGATTATATTGCAGTTTTTTCATGTTTCACGTGACCTGTAAGCACAAGTTGACGTCACAGTCCGCAGTCGGCTGTTGAAACTGAAACCGAAACAGCACGAGAAATATATGCAATCATAAATTATTTAGCGGTCGTTCGGGTATACCAGGTGGAAGTCCATGTGAAATAATGCCTTGCGAATGGTTACAAAAAAAAAAACATGCACCCATAAGTTAGGTGTCTATACTCCATTAAATGTGCCGTTTACCGTGCACACGCACTATTTTGGACTCGGAGAAATAATATCGTCGCTGTCGGTGCTCTCCGTGCAAACAGGGCCTGACAGCAGCACTTCAGAAGCCTCACATGGACTTACTAAGATATGAGTGTCGATGCATCGACGTAATAAATTCCAAGCCCTTGGCATAACTAATTAGGGCACGTTAGTTTTCGCAATAAGCCGAACTACTACGCAGGGTTATTGGATTTGACGCCAGTCAGAGCTCGCGCGGTTCCTTCGCATTTCGTTCGGTTAAGGATCGGATGGTAGTCGGTAGAGCACGCCAACCGACTCTGCGCTAACTGAAAAGATCTCGAAGGAAATGGCGCAAGCGCACGAAACCCAAGAGCAGAAAAAGCATGACGGTGGTTTTCCGCCGACATTGGGCGCAAATCGCCGATTGCGAGTCACGATCTTCACTGCGGTCACCTATTGTGGCCCGTCGTTAGGCGAAACGTACCTGTACCACCCCTCATCCAGTGTCAGATTGTAAATTGAGAGGTTTAACGTCCTGAAGCGACAGGTGGGTTATGACGGACGCCGTAATCCTGGAAGGCTCCGGATTAATGTAAACCACCTCGTGCCCTTAACGTGCGCTCAGCAGCCTAACGCCCCAGTGTCATTTTGCTGCGAAAGCATGGCTACTTGTTGTATTGTTAGTTTTGGTTCAAGCTTTTTTGGAATGTCTTCTGCCTTCTCTAACCTGCGATACAACAGTGATGCAGGCGGAGGCTTAGCTCTTTAGGCCTCATATTACTGTCTGTGTCTCCACTTGTGGATATGTGCATGTAGGAGTAACATGAGAGGCAACGCGGGAACGCGTGGCCGCCACACTTCGCGGCGCTGTTGTCGAGAGGCGTCGATAATCGGCGGGAAAGGCGCATGCCCAGTAGCGATGGCCGGCTGGCCTTTCCGCGCATGCCCCCTGGAGCCGACTATCCTTGTCGTCTGTCGGCGGCAGCGCCTTAAGAAGCGTGGAGGCCCCTAGCAAATACATACTCGCAATGCGGGTGGTTGCCACATGCACACAGCAAACGTGTGCGCTGGCGCCAATCTATGCGGCGATGAGGAGAGTGCGTTCCTAAATAGACTTACCGTCGACCACGAAATTAAATTATCAGGTGTACACCTCAAAAACCCAATTGCAACGCGCCCACAGTCGATGACGCAATACGTGCGCCCGCGTGTCGTGCAACGCTAGAAAGGAACCGGATATATATATATATATATATATATATATATATATATATATATATATATATATATATATATATATATATATATATATATATATATATATATATATATATATATATATATATATATATATATATATATATATATATATATGGGGCAGCTGGAGGGCTTGTAATTCCTCCCTGACGATCGACCTGATTAGGTCCCGTAAAACGGCCGCATCACTCCCTAGCGGCATCGAAGAAACAGCGGGCCCAAGCGTGCTTACATCCCGATTGTATTGCCGGGCTCGTTGCAGGAGCGTCGTCTCCATGGTAGTCGCTTCCGTGAGGAATTCGGCAACAGTACGCGGTGGACTGCGCACAAGACCGGCGAAAAGTTCCTGCTTGACCCCGCGCATGAGGTGGCGAAGCTTCGTCTCCTCCGCCATGGATGGGTCAGCACGCTTGAAGAGGCGCGTCATGTCCTCTACTTACAAGCGGACGCTTTCGTTAGTCCGCTGGTTACGGGAGCGAAGCGCAGCTTCAGCTTTCTCCCGGCGGTCTGCGTTGGGGAATGTAGCTATGAGATTTTGGCGAAATGTCTCCCAGGTGGACAGGTTGCTCTCGTGGTTCTCGTACCATGTCCTAGCGGAGTCCTCGAGCGCAAAATACACATTATGGAGCTTACGGTCGTCGCTCCAACCGTTGTAGCGGGCGACCCGCTCGAAGGTGTCCAGCCAGTCTTCCGCATCTTCGTACACGTCGCCGTGAAAAGATGGCGGTGTTCGTGGCGTGTGGTAGAGGATGGGCGCCGGGAACCTACTGTCTGTGGCCATTTCCGGTGGGACCGTCGGTCGAGGCTGCGTCTTCCTCGTCGGGTTGTCAAGAGGCCCGAACTCAGGTGTCTCACCGCGGAGGCGGCGGCTTGGGCGCTGATGGACCGGTGTGAGTGCCGTCTTTATCTCGTAGGCGTACGCAGGTCGGGAAGCGTACCCCACACTGCTCCACCAGATATGTAACAGTTGTTACACTGAAAAGGAACTGCAGCGGCTGAACGAGAGCACCAGAGAAAACGGACCTACACTTCAGCGTCGTCTACTTCTAGAGGCTGCGATCTCTTTCTTCTTCTACTTCCAATCCTCGTGTCACTATATATATATATATATATATATATATATATATATATATATATATATATATATATATATATATATATATATATATATATATATATATACATATATACATACACACACACACATATATATATATATATATATATATATATATATATATATATATATATATATATATATATATATATATATATATATATATATATATATATATATATATAGGGAGAAAAGAAGCAAAGGCCAGGCGAAGCTTCTTCCCGATGTCCTCCGCAAATAAATGCGGGTAAATGAAAAAAAAACAGGAGGAATGCAGTGTCATACACAAAAAAAGAAGAAATAGACAGTATCCTGAAGTTGGGTGGGTGGTTAAAGGGAAAGGAAAGGACCAGAGAAAGAGTGTAGGAGGGGAAGTAAAGAACGAGAGAGGGCTCGTCGCAGTGGAGGGCTTCGAAATTAACTTCGACTACTTTGGGGTTCTTGATCGTGCATCGATATCGCCCAGCACGCGGGAGTGCTGTACTTCGCCTCCGTCGATACGCGGTTGTCCCAGACGCGGGGACCTCTTGCTCGGCAGCCGAGCGCCATAGCCACTGAAGAGACGGCGTCTCGTCGCCTCCATCGCTTAGCGCACAGTATGGCGCTTTGGTATCGAAATGACAACAAAAGACGCCTCGCACCACGCGCGCTGCGTGAATGCCCCGAGAGCGCCGCCGAGCGGCCTCGATCGATGGAGCCGGTGGGGCGCGTTCCTCGCCGCTCGGCCCTCCTCGGGAATCCCGGGCAGGGATAGGGCCGGGTTTCTTCTCCGCTGGTGGGCGCGCTTTCAAGGCTCCCTTAGTTGCCACGCGGCAGCCTCGACAGTCTCCAGCTTCGTCTCCCGCTTCTTGCATGTCACCACAAAGGCTTGCTACTTGCGGTCATTTCTAGGAACTCGAGCAGCGCCCTTCGATTCGCAGCCATCATCGGGAGATACGAATGAAGATGCGAAATTGCGAGAGCACGGTTTCTGGACTGCGTTGGACGAGCTTTCTTTTTCACCAGTGACCGAAGAAACCCATGCGGCATCATCCACACGAGGGAAACTGCGTTTCAGTGGCCCTCTGTGTAGATGACAACCACTGGGATACTTTCAAATGTGAGCGAAGAATAGGAACATCAAGAAAAAAGCGCGCGCGTTTCTTCGCTCACCCGCAGGAAAAAAGGCGGGACTGAGAATTTGATGCCAAGACCCATGTGTGGTGCGCAATAAATACACCTATAGCTACCAAGGATGTCCGGTCCTTCAGCAGTGTACTGAACCACAATATATATTTATTTGCTTCTTACACCGACATTTTCATGGCCGCTTTTCTCCGGGTTAAAATGCGTTGTATGTCGTAGCATAAAACCCACGCCTTCGACCGCTGACCAAAAAGGATATTAAATGGCAAGCCGAGGTGTGGGCGCTCAGTAATTAGGTCACGAGCGTAAATAATTATTGATGAAATTACATATCTTAAGAATTCACCGCTCATATTTGTGTCGGCAAAGGTATTCGTCCTCGTTTGCCTGGTCGGGCACCTCGAAAGCAGGCATAATGCGCAAAAAGCCCGGGCCAGCAAACCAGTTAAGTTGCATGCGTGGTCGAGTAGCGATGTGCGCTCAGGGCCTTAGCCTCTACCTTCGAACTGGAAAACGGAAAGCTGCTTATAGTTTACGGTGCTTCAAATGAACACACGCGTACTGACACAATACTTTACGATTCTTTAGTTGCACCCGTGGCTTTTTTGAAAGCGCTGTTAAATCGTGCACAAGGCAGTGTTGCCCTAAAATGCATCAGCATAACGGCTATTCAGCATGGCGAAGCATGTGCCTTATAGGGTGGTTCCATATGAGATCAACCACAGGGTGGCTGGCCGACTACTTAAATTTACTTGATATTTTCATGGGATTGTGTAATGACTAGAATAAAAAGTTCTGCAGTTGGTTTTGGCCCCGAAATGCTTTTCAAAGCATAAAAAATTTATGATCACGAAGAGGCGTCTCTCATAGTCTGAGTCGTTTTGGGACGTTAAACCCGATAAATCAAATCACGAAGAGGCGGAGTGCCGCGCTCACGCCTTCTGCTGTTTTGGCCAACTTCTGTTACGAATAACTTAATTTATAATAACAGTAGACGCCTAATATTTTTAAGCTTGAAACTATGGGTACTTTAGACTCGGGCTATTTTGTGAATCTAGTCGTGTTTTTTTTTTCTAAAATTCGTCAATCTCGTTCAAGTAACGTATTCTTGCCAACTTTGATGGTCAACGTATATAATAAAAAAAGAAATCTACCAGAGCTTTGATAATTATACATTGTGTCCTACACAAGAATGCCTATCCAAGTGAGCAAGGTCATGTTTACATGTTCTATGGTAAAGAGATATAGTCGCGCGAAATACGAAAAAGCACAGAACGGCAAAAACTTCTGACGACAATTTAAAAAAGATTTTTGATACTTATAAACGTTTTTCCAGGTATTTTTTTTGTGTACCAACGTTCATAATCGTCAAAAAGCATGCTGCATAATATTGACACTCTAGCAGTTCTGGCCGCTCCAATGAGCACTGTACGACGTGTGAGATGTGCGCAAGTCTTCTCTTTTGGTACGATATGGTATGGGGTGTATAATGTGCCGAAGGTGCGCATGGGTTATGAGGGATGCCTATATATTGGAGGACTGGCTAATAATTTTGACCACTTGGCTTTCTTTTACATGCACTGACATAGCACACCACACGGGTGTTTGCAGCATTTCTCTTCCATCGAAATGCGGCCGAGATTCGACTAACGCGACTTAAATTACACGAAACCAAGTTATAGTTACGCACTTGGCAGTTTCAACGGAGGCACGTCTGTAGTAGCCATGCTTCGGTTGATATCGCCGATGTCTTCACCAAGGTGCACATGGATGCCACCACTCAACTCAGCGTTCCGCGAAGATATTTCACTGGGGAAGTACCAAAACCACGGGTAGTACAAGTAGTCCGTCTCATTGTGCTGATTTTCACAGAGCTGTAAGATTTCAGAAGCTGCCTCAAAACAGTGACATCCAGGTCTATCACTCTGTGAAAATTTCGCTTCTTCGGAATGTGCTACTTGTGCGTGAAAAGGTAATCTGCACAGAACACAGCTGTGTTTCACCTTATTATGACTACAGCTGCCAATGAGCCGTCTGACCAGCCGAAGGTGCCAAAAAATGGCGCCGCGCTGAGAAAGAGGGATCTTCCCACGCTTCTCTGGGTGCTGATGACCTTCCCGGAGAAGGCCGCCCAGGGGCAGCGTCGTACGGAAGGAAGGGTGGCCGTTCGGGAGAACAGCACGTAGTCATCAAGCCCGTTAACAGCGGACACTCTTTTCAATGAGTGCATGTCTTTTCAATGAGAGGAAAGCGCCTGCACCAACGTTGCTGCGCTACAGACGTTAGCAGCGGAATTGCTTTACCTCCTCTCCCGTTCCCACGGTGTGAGTCGGGGTACGAGCGACTCCGTCTGCTGGAACGTTGCCAGTCCGCGCATCATTTCCTCTGCTGCAGTGTTGTGCTGCTTGACTGGCTGCCGTCATGGAGTGATGTGCCGTGTGTGTGATCGGCTACCCCCTGGGGGAGAGGTTGGACCTGAGGTATTTTAAGGACGGCGTTCAGGGAGAATTTGAGGCCTGGCCCTGAAAAAAGGCTTATCCAGTCGCTCGTCGTTATGAGGTCGTAAACGTTTGCTCTTAAAACCTATCAGTATGTAAATAAGTTCGTAAAACTGCCATTAAGCCGCATTGTTTTGGTTTTTTCAACTTGAAAGCTTCAGTCCTTCCTCAGCCTGAAGACTCAGAGGCACTACCGTACTGAGCCGGGATTGAAGCTATCCTGAGCGCCATTAAAGCCTCCATGAGGCGCACGTGAACGTGACATTCTCTTCAATTTCGAACAATGTGAACGACCATGTCGTCCTCCTACTCTGTCCATTGTCTTTTTGCGCTGGTTCATGAAAGATCATGGAAGACCTGCTACAGCCTAACAGCAAGCGTCTACAATGAACGTCTCCCCTCGGTTAGGGCTGGCCAGCAGAGAACGTGGTGGCGAGACGCGCTCGCTGAGCGAAGAGGCAACAGCGTTCAGAGAAGGGCCACGGCTCGGGAGGCACTTGTGGGAACTGCGTCTAGTGTAGTTTTTTGTAAGCGTGAAAATTAAAAGTCATTTCAAAGGCAGTTCATTTACTTTCGGAAAGTAATTGGGTTGTGATGTCATAACTTTTCGTGGCCATTAATTAGCAGTGTAATTTGATTACATTCTAGTAGTTTCCCTGACATTAATTACAAAGTGACGCATTTGTAGCAGGTGGCACCACTTTGGGCGCGATGGTATAGTTTCTGCGGGAAGTCAAGTGGCATGTAGATATAGACTGTACCACACTGACACAAAGGGGAAGGGCATAGACCATTATCACCCTAGTCGTCGTGGTTGTTCTTGATGCTTTCTAGCTACTTTCGTTCTACCGTGCACCGTTGGCTGAGAGGAGAAGGGCATGAGGGATTTTCCTCATCGCCAGCCTTCATTCCATGCGCCGGATACATTAGTTCTGCGCATCCACGAGCTCGACGGAGCTGCAACCGCGTACAATCGAGCCAGATGGCCCGATAGCAATAGGGAACGTCTAAGGCAAGCAGGGCTTGACGGCAGCTAAAAGAGGCGCTAGCACATGTCGCCAACGGCAGCTTTTTGTTCACACGAAGGTGAGAAGACAGCCGAATGCGTCACAAAGACCCTCGGAAAAGCGAGCGAGCGCTGCGGCGAATCAAGCGGCGAAAGCAACGAATGGCGCCGAACGTGCTGCTCAGAAGGAAGAGAGCAGCTGGTGGTCGTCGCGAAAGCATGCAGAGGGACCAAGGGCAAATGGCCAGGGAACCTGGCAGTGCCCATTTAATAAACAGTGCGGTTAACGTTTGTGACGGTTCCTATGAAATATGTCATTCGGGCTGTGCAATGCACCTCATGCTTACTACTCTCAGGACGAGGTGGACTGCAATTTTTTCCGTGCTCCCGTTTGAGTGCATGACGGTAGCATAGCGGTGACGCCGGGCAATAACTGTGGTGTATGCGGTCGACGAACGATATGATTTACCTTCACCTTCTCATACAAACTCTTGCGATGGTTCCACCGTATCGGATGCCCGGCCATTTGACTGTCAACTCCTAAGAAAGCAAATAACTCAAATCCTGCATTGGATTAGACACGTCTCCAACCGCCGCAGTGGTCGCAAAAGGAAGAGATGCACTACGCATTGTCCAAGCGCTGATAATCAGCCTCATCGTATATCACGTTCCATATCACAACTTCAGTAAAACAGATTTAAAACGACTGAACATCTTGCTACGGGCGGCAGTCAAGACGGAGGTGGGACCCCCTCCACACGCGTCCACGCAATGCAACGAGGTGTTCACAACACTGTGGAAGAACTTATCGAAGCCCAACGGGGAGGTCAACTACTCAGTCTCCGAAACACACGCACCGGCAGAGCTAGCCCCCTTTGAAAAGCTGGGGCGGCCACCATCAGACATCCCCTTATCATCGCAGCCGGCAGTCGTGGACCCTGCGATCCGAGCAAGAGCCCAGGCGGCGTTTATACCAAAACATGCACTCCGAGGACAATGCGGGAAGGAGGGAAGCCCGAATTGAGGCGCTCGAGTGACAATTCGAAGATCCATATGTCCCTTACACGGATGCCCAAGGCTACTCAGACAACCCGGTTGCCGAACCGGACTAGTGACAAAAGAGATCTCATGCTCAATATACACGTGCTCGAGGAGGACAGAAGAAGAGCCAGCTATTGCCCTTGCAGTCCGATGGATCTCTCTACCGACTAGGGCAATGAGGGCCTCAAAATCCGTACCTACATAATCGACTAACAAGCGGCATGTCGGGCTTCTACGCCCTATTATCAAAACAGGTGCGACACATCCCTCAAAAGTGTTCCACGGACGCACTTCCCCTGAAGGCTGGTCCACATAAAAGCGACTGAGCGAACTGAGCGGTTGAACGGCGCGTCGTATAGGAAAAATTTTCAACTTGGAACCTCGCCGCTCGAGCCACCACGGCGACTGAAAACAGGTTTTTTTCGCCGCGCGGCAGGATTCGCTGGCGTTTTCGCTTACATGTGAGATAGGCTTCATTCTAATCGTCTGAACACCAGGCAACGCTTCCCTTCCTGGCAACAAGCGCGCCCACGCGCTCACCCGAGACCTAGCTGACCCGCATGTCACCGGGGAGAGGCCGCGACATTTCGCCGGGGATTTACAGGCGAAGAGAACAACTTAACATCATCACCACCCACAGAACCTTGAACATACACACTCATCCTTGATATTTACAGACACCAGAGAAGCGCCATCCCCCCATCCCACACACAAATCCCTCAACAGAGCGGATGCCATAGACTGGCGCCAGCTTTAGAGGCACACTTTCCCAAGCCTCTATACCACAAGCACCTTTTATTCCCCATGTAATATCCTGCATATCGCCCCACATGCAGCAGTCCTACACCCACACTCTTGCACTCCCTATGGGAATACCCCGACCCACTGGGGCACCAACCACACATCCTACACCCCACTTTCTCCTCTAGGGAGGCTGCTCTGTCCAGCACAGACCAACAAAACCACCAATGGCTGATCGAGCGGGGGCACAGGAAAGCGACAGCTAACGGTGTCCTGGACTAAGGACACCGCCGGAAGAGGATGATGACCAACTACCAATCTACCATGAGTGTAGAGGTCTTGGCTCTTACCACTGGAGTGTCGTCTCGCAACATGCGGTGAGCATGAGGCAGTGCCTGTGCTGCCAATTTGCTGCCTCTTGCTCTCATTGTCGCACAAACGTTTTGGTTACGTTCAGGAACTTGCCGAGACACGCGTGCGCCCTTGGTGTGGGCACTTAAGCCCAGTTGGCGAAACGCGTGGGTAATGTCGCACGTGTCAAAAGTTAGTCCTAGCAAAACGGAAGACGTGATTATTCAAACAAAACCCTGACCTTGCTTCGAAGCAAGCTGTCTAACCTGACATTACACAGTCTGCAGAGTTCAGCGCTTGCCAACTTCTCACGTGGCGCACTATCTAAAGTAAATAGCAATATGCGTAAATGCAAATCAACCAACGCACAAACCTCCCACAAACATAAAGCAAGTGGCAGTGCAAGAAAGGAACTTGAGAAGTTGTAAAAGGAATGGGTCTAAAGAGACGAATGTATAAATTGTGTAACATGAAACTGCAGTCGCTGGTGTTAAGTAACGCTGTATGTGTACTGCTGGCTGTTATGGTGCAGTGAAAGTGACTCGTATAGCTCTCCGGCATTCGGCCTCGACATACAATGATGCCGATAATGTATTTTCCAAAGAAAGTGTCTCGCGCAAATTTCGCTGTAATGGAGCGCAGTATACGTTGTAGAACACAGAAGATAAGGACAAAACACTGTCACTTGTCAATATGAGCTCAGTAATCCCGGTAACTGCGAGCCTTTGTGATCGCTAAAGACGGTGGTGCCTTTGCGCTCATGGTCGCTAGCACGGTGGTGCACGATCTGTGCCATTATACTCGTAGATCTTCACTTGAGGCTATTGAAAATTTCACCAGAAGTTGTAATGTCTGTTGTCAAGAGTCATGATTAACCGCTGCGGCTTGCGTCAGTGTTCCTAGCAGAATCTTGGCTTTCATAACGAGCGGAAATTGGCGTCTAGCTTGGTTGCTGCATAACCAACAAAAGTCAACACCCGCAAGCGAGAATGCCACACGCTATAAGTAAATAAGTGATTAAATAAACAAATTGTTTAGTCAATACGACAAACAGTTCGACTGGATGTTTCCATTCCAATCCAGCCTTCCAATCTGTACAGGCGTGTTGCGAATTCCGCTGGTGAATTTGGGGCGGGATTCCAAATCCGCGCCTGAGTAGCCGATTCCGCCACAGAGCGACCCAACAGTTACCGACCAGTGAAACTAATAGTCCATATTTTCATGTTCAGTAGCGCTATTTGCAACAGCAGCGCTTCGGAATTACACAGAGGCAATTAACTCGTGACGCGGGCCACACATTTCCATGTCATATGGCTAAAAACCACTAAATTTAAGGCTTAACGGATTTGTTTAATGTGCATCGAAATTTCATTTACCCAGGCGTTTCTGAGTACACACACACGATCTTGTGTTGAGCGCCAGCAATAAAATTAGGAGGTCACTTAAGCTCCGCCTTAAGGGTATGACGCGAAGGCGTTAATGGTTATTTGCTGCTTCCTTTCTTACGAGGGGTGATCAAAAATTTTAAGAACTCACATATAAGAAAAACTGCCAGACCATGGGAAAAAAAATTCTTTTTCAACATAATCTCCCCTCACACTAATGCACTTCTTCTATTCGCCTGGAAGGCGCCTGATACCTTGCAAAAAAAAAAAAAAGAACTTTCTTCCTGGTTGCTGAGCCCCTCCTCTGCGGAAGTTTGAAGCGAGTTCAAATCATCGAGCCTTGTTCCATTGAAGTGTTCCTTCAAATTCGGAAATAAATAGAAGTCACTGGATGCCAGATCGGGATTGTAGGGAGTGCGGTTCAGCTTTTGGAAGCCCAACAATTGAATGACAATCAAAATTGCCGATTGGGCGAGTTGATGGGGCATGATTCGAAATGACCAGTTGTTAGTCAGCGCCCGTCCTGTCGTCAGTGTTGTTTCTTCTCGTGTCCCTGCCTGTTTCCGCGCTGGTCATTTCAAATCTTGAATAACAGCCTGGACAGCACGAGACTTGTGAACCGAGGCGCTGTCGTGCACGAGTAGGACATCGCTTGCCACCAATCCTCGGCGCTTTTCCACGATGGCTTCTCGCAGTTTTCGGAGAGCGTTAGCATAACATTCACCTGCTACTATCCTACTGCTTTCAAGATACTCAATGAGCAGGATCCCCTTCGCGTCCCAAATAAGTGTAGTCATCATTTTCCTCCCTGAGCGTTGAGTCTTGAAATTTTTGTGGGAGGGCCTCCTCTGCATAGACTGCTGTTTTGTTTCTAGGTCCCATTGCTGCAGCCACGTCTCACACCCGGTCACAAGGGTGGAGAGAAAATCTTCCGGATCTCTTGAATGGAGGTCAAAGTTCCCTTGATGAATGCACGCGATGGTGCTTATCTTGCACTGAGAGGTTGCGTGGCACCCATCGCGCCGAGAGCTTCGATATACCCAAAACATCGTAGATGATAGCGCAAGCACTGCCATAAGGAATGCACAATTCTCAGGCAACTTAGGACAGCCTGATCCGGCGATATTTAACGATGGGGCCCTCTGCTGATGCTGAATGGTCCAAAACGGTTGAAGTGGTCAGCTGCCCTGACCTTAAGTCGTCTTTCACGTGCGCATGGCCACGTTTAAACTCGTATTGAACCACCGAGTCACTGTAGCATATGAAGGACATTCACTGTCACACATATTCACCATCCTACTGTGGATTGGTTTGGCAGAACTTCCTGCGTTGCAGATAAATTTGTTAATGTTCCGTTACTCGAGTTTTAAATCGTGGGAGGACGCCATGTTTGACTGACTGATGCAGGCAAAGTAATGTAATGGAAGGCTAGATGTTCAGGCCTTTCTTGGCTGCAGAGATGACCTAAACAAAATTTGTAAAGAAATCACAGTCCTATGTTTGGTTATAGCCAAGTTGCAAAACTTTTTGATCTCCCCTCGTAATTAGTACCCCTTTATAATTACACGCAATCATTAGCATACAGCAACAGGCATACTAGACCCCATGATACACAGCAAGACACACAATGTCTCCCTTGAACAATGTCGACCCAACGTGTCTCAATGGCTTAGCGGTAGCTTGCCTAACTCGCAACCCAAAGGCCATGGGTTCGATTCCGAACTAATTATTCCTATTTTCTTTTCAGCGTGATTAATTTACTTTACATTCCTAAGCCGTAATGATATTTCATTCATCCAATAACCTCATAGCCACAACCTGAGTTTTAATCGTGGTTATTCCGCAGCTGAACGTGTGACGTCACAACCATCTCGCCCAATCCTGAATTAGCGTGGCAACGCGCCCGGAGTTTCTTCCGGTGTCCGATCTAACCCTGTCGCGTTGAAGCAACGCAATTGCTCCAGCCAGCGCGGCGGGTCCGTGGACAAACAAGCAACTGGAAGTAGAACTGAATCGATAAGTGGATTCGGGGTGTAGCTGTAGGCTTTGTTTTGACTTGCATAAGGTTCCGGACCAGTCACGAATGGCATCAGTCGTATAAAAAAATCAGCGACATAAAAGACGCTCTAACCGATCCACAGCACGCAGAAAAAGTTGCTGCAATCTGTCCACCACCGACCTGGCATCGATTAGTGGCAGATTGCGCAAACCTGGCACATCATTGTAAAGGTGTGTACTTTTGTGCTTTAATATAGAGGTCGCCTCAGGTCCTTGCCCACTCCTGTTAGCTGACGTCTCAATTTAGTCCACCCATGGTGCACACTGAGAATCAGGGTTTCCGCACTACGACTACTTCATCTACTGGAAAATCTGTCCCACCGACTCCGTCTGAACGCCGCATTCATGAAGAGATTTGGGTACTCCGATAGGGACAAGCCATCACTCCGGACTCCTACCTCTGTAATACATTTTTAAAAAATGCAACACATTTTGTCGCATTCACCTGCGCACTTCAACAACGACATAGCAATTTATCCATGTAAAATGCAGGGATCGAAGCAAGTGCCGTTGACCGACGAATGTAGGAATAACAGTTTTTTTTTGCTCTTCCTTTCGCAGCGGGGTTTTCGATTCAATCGTTGTTGTTTTTTTTTTGTCTGTAAGATATTGCCCTCCGTAACAAGCTCTAATTTTCTTCTCGCCCCTTTTAAAATGGCTGCATCAGAATTCAATGACCACGTTTGTATTTTTTATTGCAAGCCTTTAAAATAATTTCTACATATCTCTTGCTCCCCTCCCTTTATAGAAGAGAACTGCATGTCGGTGAGTACACACAGCGACTTTTTGGTTGTGCGTTTTCTTCTCAGAGGTGATTCTTAAAACAATAGCGTGCATGCGTTCACACAGGAAATATCGGCCTACGCCCTAAAATAATTTACAACTGCATTCATTGTTTCATGATGCTCCAGGTACAGTTTTACAGCCGAGCAGCGGCTGTGGCGTCACATTGAACTTCAGGCCATGTGAGGGATAAAAATAAAACTGCCATAAAATTGCTGTTCCGTCGTTTTAATCCACTTCAATTCTTACCCCCGCTTTTCCCCAGAGCCGGAATGACAACTTCCATATGAACAGGTGTATGAACAGTATTTATAATACCGAAGTTTTTTATTCCTCATGTGACCTGAAGTCCAATTTGACGTAATAGCCCAGATCAGCCGCTAAAATCGAAACCAAAGCAACTTGAGAAGTAAAATTCAATCATAAAAACGGCATAGACCGATTCCCTCTGATGATCCGTGCACGTTAAAAAGAGCATAAACCGAAACTTGGATGCCTGCACCCATTCACACACAGGCGGAAGTATCTGTTTTGCAGTAAGGAGTTTTCTCTTTGTCTCTCCCATTGGTTCACTCTGCAGGAGTCAGCCGTTTATGATCAACTGCAGAAAAAAATGAGCAAAAGGCACTCGATTATTTTTGTCCACAGATTTGTGTCACAGATATCCGTTTCTTTACCCGAAGGCGTCGAGATGTGCAAATTTCGGGCACGAGTAGTAAATGAATCCCTGAAGTCGCAAGTAACGCTCTCGCAGTGCGCAAATGCGAGGAACAATAAGGACAACATCCGAACCATCGAAAGGTCATACGGTGCTGTTCCAGAACCTAAGAAGTTATCCGCCGCTTTTTGAATGTCGCTATACGGAAACATTCAGGTCCGAAAACGTCACCACCCTGCGTCCCCACGGGTGAATGAAGACGGCTAAAAATACTTAGGTTGGAGCTCTTGTGGGCATGTGACTCTTCGTGCTTCTCCTGTTGTGAATAAATTGGACGCGCAAGGCGAATTTCCAAGGAGGACAGTACACAAGAGCAGCGTGTCCAATTGAGACAGCACAATGCCAGTGCTTGTTTTCGCTTCGAACAAGAGCGGTAATCCAAGGCTTTCAGACCAATATTGGAACGCGCTGCTCCGTCAAGAAACAGACTTCATATATGTTCCTTTCTGCCCGCCCGTTCGCGTTCGATTTGTACGCAGCTGTATACTTGCTGTTTGGTCCTGACTGTGCGCGTGCGACCGTAGACGACGGGGAGGTATGTGAACTGTGCGCGGGCGTGTCTCTGTACATCGTGCAGCGGAGTATCTCTAATCGGTTACAGCCTGCTCACTTTGACTCGCCGGCAGTGACCACTCAGCGCAGCACAAGTTTGATCCCGGTCATGACTGGCAACATTTCGATGAAGGCGAAACGTACAAGCATCCGTGCGTTGAGATTTCGGGGCATGTTGACGCCCCTGCCGCACGGTGTCAAAAACCATAAATCGAACTTCTTGTGGACAGGCATACAGAAGCTGCGCGCCCCGTGCCTTATTGAAAAGAGCGCGTTTTGAAGCGTTGCTCAGCGTTCGATACCTCGTTGCTATCAAAAGTGAGCCACGGATTTGGAAACGTATAGCCCTTCGTATATTGCTAGTTATTGGCAGCAAACATAAGTGTGGCGCGGACATCGCTTATCGGAAAGCGTCATCCGGCATTACTTGGCCACAGCAATCGTCTTCTTTAATGCAGTAGACGGGGCGGACGCAGCGCGAAGCGGTGAGCTGTGGTCTCGGAGCCCATTGGTCATGTAGAGAACGAGGCCAAAGAGCCAAAGAATGTTGGCCGCACGGTTGCTCGGGTGACCGCTGCTTCTTGCGAGGGGAGGCGTCCATTCCAAGAAATGCCCGTCTGGACCTATAACGATGACTTCGCCTTTTCCTTATCTTATCCTGAGTCATTTCTACAGTCATTTCCCGCTCATCAGACTGGGTTTCGATAAGCACAGCTCTAGTGTAAACTGTTGGCTGTCTCGCGCGTTCCGGTTGATGGAAGTATAATCCAATCTCGACATATGCTGAAACCAGAACTTGGAGAAAATATTCAGTTATACAATATTTATTGACTGCGGGCGGATTCCACGGGGTGATCTAATTTACTGATGCCTTGCGCATTATTCCAGAAAAACAAGCCGCCGCGGTGGCTCATTGGTTATGGCGCTCGGCTGTGGCCCAAAACACGCGGGCTGGATCCTGGCTGCGGCGATCGAACTTCGATGGAGGCGAAATTCTGGAGGCCCGTGTACTGTGCGATGTCAGTGCACGTTAAAGAACCCCAGGTGGTCCGAATTTCCGGAGCCCTCCACTACGGCGTCCCTCCTAGCCTGGGTCGCTTTGGGAAGTTAAACCCCCATAAACCATTCCAGACAAACAACTCATGAAAATTTCATGCCTTCACCCACCGACAGTTATTCACCGTATAGCACCGAATTCTCAGAACAGGAACATTCTCGGGCTTTCCCTCGATTCAAATTCGGCCGTTGGGCAGACAAGCACCAAGAATTTCGTTTCGAGCAGAGGGGCCAATTCAGAAACTGCCCAACGTTTTTCAACCGTAACCTCTTTGGGTTCAACCCGATTTCCGGAAAATTCTTCTATATATCTACGGTAGCCGCCGCGGTGGCTGAGTGGTTATGGCGCTCGGCTGTGGCCCGAAAGACGCGAGTTCGATCCCGGCCGCGGCGGCCGAATTTCGACGGAGGCGAAAATCTACAGGCCCGTGTGCTGTGCGATGTCAGTGCACGTTAAAGAGCCCCAGGTGGTCGAATTATCCGGAGCCCTTCACTACGGCGTCCCTCATAGTCTGAGTCGCTTTGGGACGTTAAACCCCCTTAAAACCAAAGGCAATCTATATATCTACGACATGCGAGTTACTCGAGCGCTTTTTCGTCCTGTTTTTAACTTGTCAGCGAAGTTTTGACTGAAAAATTGGGAAAAGTAAGAAGAAGGGGCAGTTAGCACTGTTCGGCCCCTACGTTGGTCAAGGGTTTTCGCTTTGGGTGCGAGAGGTCCCGGTTTCAAATCCCGGGTGCTGGGTTTTCTTTTCTTTTTTTTTTTGCCGCCGCCGCCATTATAACTGTGGCTGTTTTTAGACTACCTGTGCAACACAGTGGGCACGAACTTCAGTTTCTATCAAAAAAGAAAAAGAGCTAAGTGAGCCAAGGAGCCGAAGGCAAGTCCAACCGGATTTCATATTTTATGATACTTTATGATACTATGATGCTATTCATGCTGACACAACGAGAAGAACAAACGCGTAAGAGCAGTAACTGAAGAAAGACGCAGCATGCTAGCAGCTGTACAATTAAGCCTAACGTGGGTACAGAGTGCTTGACGCCATAGCTTTATTTATCCGCCCAGGATAGTGGAGGCCCCCAAGAAGAACAAGGGGGGGGGGGGGGGGGGGTTGCTAATAATCATCGGACGGGTATAATGCACGAATCTGCGGCCAGCATTGTTCCACTTGAGACTTGGACACGTATTGTGCTATGCAGCTAACTGGGGCAATCCGAGTTGCCCGGCCCTGCGCAATTAAGACCAGCATGCGCGGCGTTTGAGTGGGCAAACAGGACTCACAATGGCAGGCGTGACGTGAAAGGCGGTTTTCATGGCGCTTTGTTCTTATGCTGTTTCGGTAGTCTCTTTTTTAACCTCGCTGATCTCGTCCTATGCCATGCACCCCCCGGCCCTTGTCGCAGTCGACTGTTTCGCGTCGATCCCTTGGACTATGCGGAAGTAACCCACTCGAGTTGCCTCTTTGATAACGGGCACCAGAGATAAACCAGTCAGCCGGGTGTATATGCAAAAACGGTATGCGTGCATGCAAACGGGCGCGTGTGGTAGGCCTAAACCGGAGAGGTCGACAGCGATGGGTAGACAATACCTCTCTAATCGATAGAACTGGTTCCCCTATTCTAAAACTGGCTAATATATCGCCGTTCCGAAAAGCTGTGTCGTCGGACTGCAACCTGAGCTGGTATGTCTGCGGAGTTTATTCCTGAAGCTGTTCATGGATTATGAGCGACTCTATAGTCAATGGCTCCGAACTCTTCCGAAAACCTGGGATTCTTCAACGCGCACTGATATCGCATAACGTAGTAATCTTTTGCGTTTCGCCTATATCAGTGTGCCGCTGCCGGGGTCTGCTCCCGTGTCCTATTGGGGCTTAGGAGTCAAACGCCAAAGCCTGCGACGAGTATACGCCGCAATCTAATTTTGGATCAATCCTGTACAAGGAAGAGAAAGAGCGGGCTTTCTCGGGCCTGGCCTTCTTTCGGAACGCTTAATCGTAATTAGCCACCAGCTTCACGGGTTCAGTTATAAAACATCACAAACTTTGAACATGAGCTTTATGCTATTGTACACAACAAGAATCTACCTTCCGCGCTGATTGCTCGCTGACGACGCACACCGATTTCTCAAAAATTAGGTATGCCAAACAATGGGAGCTAAAAACCGCCTAAGTTAGGAATCAGCTAGGCGTATGCTCGGTATGCTGTTTTCGTAATCCCTTCTTTAACAGTTACTACGAGTGGACGAATGTCTGGCACTGCATTTGTAACGCACTCGGATATATGCGGGTTCCATTGGTCAGTGTCACGAGAAATTTGCTTACTTGCTCTCATTATAATTAAATGTCCTAGAAAAAGTCACGATTCCGGCCTGAAATATTGATCATTTATGCTGAATTAAACCTCATGAGGCAGGGTCGACTGTTATCTCGAGCATGTTAATGCGTTTATAGCGGCACAGACTTGCGATATATAGCCTGGTATTTCCTCAAGCACGCCCAGCTTCACTGGACGTCATGAACTGGCGCTATCTGTCGGCCGCCAATAGCGAACGCCGCGTTTCTGAACGGGCATATTTTCATTGTAGCTGAGAGAAAATTAAATGGTGCACGAAGATCTTGATACTAATCACTTCCCTCTCTTACACGATGCAGAATCTGGCTTTTCAGATATTTCGCATGGAACAGTTTTGAAGGCGATGGAAAATCAATGGTGTATACCAATGATTCGAAATTCCAGCGGCAATTTTTGGCGCTCAGCGCCATCTTCTCTAGGAGAGCTTGTCTAGATTTCCTGGGCTGGCGCTGGGCGTAAGCGGATCATGTTAAGTTTATACACGAACGCCGCATTCGGCTGAGACGGCTTTACTTTTGTTCGTTTCTTATTGGTTGACATTTTTGCAGCTTGCGTGCTTCGCCATTTGCTGATCGCAAGCCTGCCTTCGCGGAAGCTGGTATAGAGGATTTCGACAAACGCTCTAGGAACCCAGCCCCTTATCGGTTGAAGCGAGCATAGCGGTGTTCCCCGGTGTTGGCTCTTGAGCGTTCTATTTATTCGGTGTTTTGCTGTGGGAAAGCCGGGGAAAACAGGCCGCAAATCTTACATTCAATTTATTGCGCACGATTGTTACATTCAATTGTAGATCTGTGGAGCACAGTGCCGCATTTCATGCAGGTTCCGTCCATTTCAGCGAGAAAAACATGGCTGCTTTCCCGTCCACCTACTATAAACCCGTCCAGCCTATTCGGCCGTCCAACGACTTTTGGCTCTAATTAATTAAATAATTACTTGATATGAATCAAACTTTTCCTTCGATTGATTATCACTCATCGAACACGTTCCGATCCATTTCAGACTTTATTTGCACTCCTTTGCCTATCTTCCCGCTATTTTGCCGTCCACGGTTGTTGTTTTGTCCACTCACTATATCGACGTCCGCGCTATTTGGACAGTTTTTCGACTGCTTCAGCTCTAATTAAATACCTAATCATCCTATCGACACCAGATATTGTCGCACGTCACCCTCACATTATGCTCTATCAATTACAATCATTCGTTTTATCTTAACGGTTCTGAGAACGACACAACGGCTGCTGACACATTTTGCAGACACGACCTCGCCGACACAGCCAAACAGAAAAAGACAAAGTTTAACAGACAAAATAGGCAAAGTTTCAAACCGCTTGTTCTAACCTTTGAACTGCCTTCTAATGACAAGCTGAGATTTCTTGACATTAGCATCATCTTTCAACTAGGCCATACCTGCTGGGCCTACGAACCTCGCAATAGCAAGCCTCTCCTGCCCTTCAAATCTACCCACTCTAAACTGGTCAAAAGAGCCATAGCAAACCTGTGCTTTCAAAATGCCCTTCGAAAATCCTGTCCGCATATGATGTATTAAGGTTGCAACAACAGTGCAGTAGGCTATCGTATGCTTGCTATCCTGGTCTCCTTCAGATTTCAGTAGCGGAAAGTTTGTCTATAGAACGCTGAACACTGAGTGTGCCCCTGGAGAGACAGAGGAAAAACAAAATGTCAGTAATGGCATACTTGCATACCATCTCGCACAACCTAAAGCGCATTGCAAAACGGATAGATGTTTCAGTTGCTTTTTCTGCCCCTGGAAAGTTAAACAGCCTATGCGAGGTAAACAAATGTATTCGTCCTATGTCCAATCAATGCACGACAAAACATCAAACTCTGTTTGTTGATTGCAAGGTAGGTGTGACGTACCAGATTCCGCTGTCATGTGGACGACAGTATGTCGGTCAAACTGTTCGCTGCCTCAATGACCGCCTCCGTGAGCATAATCGCAATGCAAGCAATAAAAACGAAGAAGACGGAGAACTTGTGAAACATTGCAACGCATGTGTAAACCGCAGGCCGTTACTCGACAAGTGTTTTTTTTTAGTTTGCGAAAGCAAGAACAAGCGCACTCGTGAAATTATTGAAGCAGAAAAGATAGCCAGATGCTTGTGTAAGCACTCCTTCTGCCAGACCCCCCCCACCCCACCCCACCCCCCACCCCCCCAAAAAAAGAGATTGTTTAACTACGTTCGCACTGAATTTGCGCATGCTTTGGGATGAAACGGCAATAATGCATGTATAAATTGTTCTGCATTTGTTTCCAATAAAGTTGTTGAAAGTTAGCGCTGTGTATGTCTACTTGTTCTTGTTCCCTTGTCCTGTTGCGCTATTGCTCCGAAGATAGCCAAGCAATGAAAGTTCACCTTACAGCGGACGATCGTCGATCGAATGTGGCCTACAAAGGCTGTGTCGCATGCCGCCGGTCCCGAACGCAGATGAACGAAGGGCCACCAATGCGGCCGCATGTGCACCGGCACAGCTTCAGACGCGGTACTGACAATACCGAAAGCTTGGCAGTAGGAAACGTTTCAGGACTACACTACCAACGCCAGTAGTCGGGTTCGTTTATCAACGTCGGTAGGCAGACTTCGAGAGATAGGGGAACAGTGGGTTGCCAGGGTCAAACTCCGTCAGCCGAACACCAGCGAAACAAAGTGGTCGCCTAGCTAGCGCTCGGATATGTCTGCACAGAGGCGTCGGTCGGGAGCGCTTCACTGTGTCTGACATATTCATCACATGAAAGGCTCATAGTTGTTTGGCCTCGTCTCAGGATACCCGCAAAGCAAAGTCTCAGTGATGAAACGCAGTACATTTTAAAATTCGTTCTGGACAAAACCACCTGCTACGCTTTAGTGGGTATACGCGCTGTTTGGTCGCGATCGCGATGCGTAATAAAGCGCAAAATGTTGTAATAAACTGGATTTTCTAGCCTACAAAACAAGCCATAAGTATTGACTTTATCCTAATCAGTTATTTTTTTATTATACTTATCACTACTTATTCTTCTATACACATGTAACTAAAATTGCAAACAAAGTTGCTTTTACAGGGCATAAATAAGTACTTCTCTTTTCGGCTGAAACAAAGCTGCGAGCGGCTAATGCAATTCATATCCGTCCGGTCCCTTTTGTGAAACTTCCGTAAGTACATGCATCTATATTGGCCCCCTCAGTGCAAAGAGAGGCCTCTAAATTTCTGTCTCCAGCATAAATACTTACAGAATCGAAGAATGATACATACTCACAGCTCTCCCCGAGGGGCGCATTATACTGGTGTCACACGGGCACTTCCGAACCCGGTCGAGTCCGACCTCTAGTAGACTGGAGAGCTCTCCGAGCGAGCTCCGCATGCATGAACACTGCTACACGACCCGCCGATCGTCGAGTTGGCCTGCTGAACGGCAGGTGGCGCTGCACGCACACGTGGCTGTCTAAATGGTTGCAAACAAATACGTTTGTAATGGAGGAAACGTGAACAAAAATACTTGCGGTAAAAAAATCTCGTGCCTGTGATACAGCTACAGAAAGTACGAACACAAACGTACGGCAAGCACAATACCACAGGCTCGTGCACATACGTGCATGTTTGTTTACTACCCAGTCAGGCGGGCTGTGATAGGAATGTTGGAAATGGAGCGGCATTGGATAAATAATATCTATTTTGTAATTTAATAGCCTTCATAGAAACCTTTCTGCACCTTTCCATTGGATCGCATTCTGGGCACGATGGTAAAGCCCTCGATTGCCCTTTAGGAACCGACTTGAGGTCGAGCAGGATCAGGCTCGATCACGGCCGAAGTGGCCGTGCGGCAACGCTGGATCTGCATGGAGTTCGATCCCGATCGAAGATGACCGTGCGACAGTGGTGTTATGAATGTTATGGTTAACCAACGTGGAAGCTCGCGTGCAGTGTGCTCACACTCACACCACACACACCTCCCTGCATCGCGACAACGCCGCTGCTTCACAGCTGGGGTATACATCAGATTAAAACCAGTGAAAGACAGCGTATCTCGCAAGTATTTATGGGTGTATTTTTAAACGGTGAAACAGCAGCCCTAGTATTATGTACACCCGGCTGTGGCTACCCAACTTAGAATCCGCCTTGTGTATAGGATACAACTTAAACAACCTATAGTAGATACAACTTAAGGTGAAAAACAGCAGTTGGTAAATATGGGCCGTGGTTCACAGCGTCCTGTATCTGTTCCTTTGCGAAGCTTGATTGTGAGCAGCACTTGTTTCTGTCGTGTGCTTCCTTGTGTAATTTTTTTCATAAGCGTATGCTTTCCACAATTTTCCCTGTCCTCCACAGACAGCCTGGAGCACTTGGATATACTCAGCGGAGATGTCTATATCTGATTCAAGGATAAAGTTGCAGTGACTGATTTCAACTGCTTTAATTTTTGCTTTCGCGCCACTTTGATGCGAGGGCATATACTTCCTAACAAGTGTGTAGAAAACAGCATATAGCGCTGGAAAAGCTCGCAAGTGTTCGGACGAACCGAAACGAGCCACGTCACTAGGTTGCGCACGTGCGGCACATCTCGAATGGGCAACACGTGAATGTCGCGGGGGGTGTCCGCAAAAATTCATGCAGTGGTGATTGAGTATGAACTGGTGCAAGTTGTGGCTTCGCGCCAGAAAGAGCAATCAGTGCGCGTCGGCCCACACAAGGTGAAGGAGGTTAGAAGACCGAGAAACTGCCAAATTCACAGCTTCCCTGCGGTTTTTCAGCAATGGACTATGGGAAAAAAAGCACTGCGATTCAATCCGTCGTCCTGCCACGCCATCATTGGGAATGCAACTCAAAACAGACATCTGCCCTCAACTCTCTGTTGGCTCGCCGATGGTTTACAGGGCTACTCGCTCCAGCCCCGCGATGTGTACTTTTCTCTGAGTTCTTCGTCTATGCGTGCACAAAAGGTGCATTCGTTAGTCAGCTGACGCTTCCTTTGTACTTGGCGCCGCTCTTTTCCTTCTTTCCAGTTAGGCAGTTGCGCTGTGAGGGTCATCTGCTAGGCCGTCGTCCAGTTTGAGGCTCCCGCGTGGCGGCGCCACATCCTCCAGCAAATCTCGCCACAGCGAGGGCCCCTCTCAAGCTATTTCACAGCGAAGGCCAGGCGACGGACCAGCTGGATCGGCTCAACCCGTTGGGCTATCCGTCTCCAAGCTGGTTTGGGGTCATATGTTTGGAATTTCGGCACCCGTTTCCGTTTTTCCGGCGCCCCTTAAAAGAGCGTAGCGCCTAATTTTAGTTTCGCGTTTTCTTTTGTCAAAAGCTGCGTTACACATTAGAACAAGTGGATCACCACGTTATATTTGCCTACGACCGGTGAGCAATTAATAACTGAATTTCACCTCTAACGCTTCTTCTGTTTCATCAACCGAACGATGTTTGTTATATGTAGTTGACCTTGAAGTCACGTTAGGCGCACGAAAAGGACTCCAATATAAACTCTGATACGTCTTTTTAATTCGCTCCAAGACTTGTACCAGCCTGCTTGAAGAGCTGGAATGGCAACAAACGACGTGTCAACAGTTATGTCGTGGTTTTTGTGCCTCACGTGACCTAAAGGTGAGCTGCACGTCACAGCCATCGTTCGGTTGATGAATCCGAAACCATAACCAAGGAAGAAATTCAATTATGAATTATTTAGTGATCGTGGGCTATCACGGGGTGATCCATGTATATTAATATTTGACACAGTGAAAAAAATAAAGCACGCATGAAAATATTTGGCGTCCATAGTCGTGTAATTGCGAGGGCGAGACTACTGTGAATGCGAGGCAGCGAAGGCACGCCAGGGTAGGAAACTCGCTAGATGAAATGTTGATTTATTGTAGTCCCGAGTGAGACCTGTGCTATTTCGGCGTACCGTTTGGTGCGTACTCCGCCGATTTCTCAGGTGGGGACTTTCACCTTTCTTTCTGACCATTAGAGATCGCAGTGAACGTTTTTATTTTGATGGCCGTTGCTGTGCGGGCCTACTGTAATGGTCAATTGCAAATAAATCTAGGTAGTGTAAAGAGAAGTCGCGTTTTATCTCGTCAACGAGAACCCTTGGAGAACCACCGTTGCCACCATAACGGAAGACACCCGCCACGATGGCTCAGTGGCTTTGCAAGTTCGACTGCTAAACCCAACGTCGCGGGTTCTATCCTGACCGCGGCTGCGGTACGGTATTTTGTGCAGGCGAAACACAAAAACGTCCATGTGCTGTGCTAAGCCAGCGTACTTTAAAGAACCCCAGGTGGTCTAAATTAATCCGGAGCCCTCCCCTATAGTGTCTCGCATAACCCATGTGTCGTTTCGGATTCTTAAACCCCACGATTAACAATTTGTAAAGGGAAACTATGCTCTATTCAAGGCTGCTTTGAGACGTGCATGACTGGGAATCATCGCGCATCACTGCTGACATATGCCGGGTGTGCTTTTGCAACTGAAGTTGCTTTTCTTTATGCTAATGTGAGGTGTTTATATACCGCATTAGGAACTAAGCAGAAAATATAAATAAGGGGCCTGGTGAGGTGCAATACAATCGGAGTTCATCAGGCGCGGTGCCGCGATATATACATTGAAATGGCCAATATTGATAAGCGGCCGTGATTCGATTATGATAAGAAAAAAAGCATCCAAGAGAAAGGAAACACTTGCACAACACAAGAGAGGTTGTACAAAAGTCAAACAGCATGCGCTAACACAAAAACACTGACATGAGTGGAAACATTACGGACTGCTGGTATCAGGCAGCAAACAGCAAAATTTCAAGTTCCACAGAGTGCAGGTAAACCGGACTCAAAAGCACAAAACCATAAACTTCAGGTTATGTCAGAGCATGTTTTCTGACACCAAGCAAAGAACTGGGCTCGATCAAGCTGCTGGCTCCCCCTTTTTTTGTCGTCAGGTTTGTTTCTCTCCACCAGTAGCTTCACCATCAGCAATACGTCACAGAAGCCGACAGAAATGCTTCACAATGCAAATATACCCAACGCCTCAATGCATCCTGCAAAGAACAGTGAATTCGTTCTTCCACAAACACTGCGTATAACTTTTTTTTTTCAGAAAAAGTGATCCGCAGTGCCCATTGCAACATTTCCAAACTACAAAATTGTTCCGTTCATACATACTGCACATTTCGTTAGTTTTTGCGCAAAACGAAAGTTCTGGCGCCGGCTTTCCGGCTTGATTCAAGTATTGCTCTTCTTGAGAGATAGGATTACGTCACCGTCTAACACTCGCTTTCGTATTTAGGGGGAAGTTTAGGCATATTGAAGAAACAATTTACATTTAAAAATAAAGTCACAGTGTGGTAGTGCACTGGGCGTCAATGCCCGCGATGGACGAAAGACGCTGATAGAAGAAGCGAGAGACCAGGTATCTCTGGAACTGATGCCACATACTTGTGTCGATACGTCAGCTTCATTTACATCTTTACTGCACAAGAATAATTAATGCCTCGTAGCAATCTCCCCTCTCGAATGCGGTAAATAGAAACAACCATTTGTTGCAACCTGCTCGCATTCAAATCCTTTGCATCGTCCTCCAGTCTCATTCCGACATTCTCTTGTTTGGAGGCTGCCGCGTGAGATAATACTTCTGTACATCTGGCACAACGCCAAAGTATATAAATGGTAAATATATTGCGCGAGTGCTGCTTTTTTTGTCTTAGATTTTAACTCGCTACATATGTATATGCTTCACTGGTCATAAAATGAGCGCGGATGAAGAGTCGGCGTGAAGCCCGCAAAGGACGCAAGATTTCCTACACCGTGCATGATGTACACGAGTAGGAGTGTCTACACTGGCTTCAGACTGCACACAATAAAGTGATTCAACGCTGTATTCTTGCGCTTAACGGAAACGCATTCATAGCACTCTTTTTCAGAGTTCGCTGCCAGTGCGACCAATTTCCAGTGACTTCAATAAACGGTCTAGCTAAGTGCAAGACAAACCATTGACACATTGCACGGATGTTTTGACGTATAAATAAAACCAGCTTGTACTTTTTATGTTGTCGTAGTGGCGTCTTGCTTCATCCCGTCAGGGGTTACGTTACGAAATCGGAAGGAAAAATGAAATTTCGCCTGAAGTTATCGCAGCTATGATGACAACTAAACTGCCGACTTTTTCGAATCGAGAAAACAGCGCTTGGAATGGGCAAAAAAGCGAGACTAGGTGTTGCTCTCATTGCAAAGCATCCTCTTTTCGCTGCAGACAGAGGCGCTTATGGCAGATCCCACAATGACGAACTCACAACAGCGCGCGGATTGCTGAAGCATGCGACGAGCGTCATTCGGTGGAGACAACGCATTATAACCTGGACTCCATGTTCGCGAAAACTCTAGCGACGGCGGCAAGCGGCGCCGTCGCGCGAAGCAAAATGCATGTGTCGCTTGCCGTGTCGCTCGGATCTGCACCCACAGAAAATTCCGCTCGTCGCCCGGAAGTCCCCCACGCGACTGGCCAATCAGAGCCCCACGAAGCCGTTTCCGGTTTGTCCACGGTTTCTCACGGGCACATCTCACGAAACCAGCGCGTCGTATTGGTCATCGCCACCGTCGAGAAAATATTTGGTTTTTGTAGCTCAGAGGCAGACCCGCATGATTTAAATAATTAAAACAATCTACTTGTTGGGTGCGGAGGGCTAACAGCATTTGTAGCGGCCGTACTGCAGGGAGAGATGCGTGTCGAGCGGCGGGTACCGCGGCGCTCCATCCACCGTGCCGCTGCGCTCCAACTGTGCAGAAACACTCGCGGCGCGCATTCTCACTGGTATATTATAGTTTGCTCACTTACAATCAGATTGCGGCGACAGTTTGTGGGAGCGTTTTTACTAGCCCGGAGTGCACGGGCGCCGAACGAAAGCACACCTCCCCCGTGAATCCGTGATGTGACTTCGTCTCCGCAAGCACGCCGTTGGTTGTCTCCACTGCCGCTATACACCGCTGCCGCAGAGGAAATATTTCTTTGGCCCCGACTATGAGGCACATTCACAAAATTTTAAGAGAGAGAACAGGTTGCGGGCGTGTTTCTAAGCTTGAGTGCGCAAAGCACGGAGTCCGCTGCGCACGTCGCCTGCCGCCTTCGCTTGCATGGAGGTTGCCCACAAGCGACGGAGCGAGCGTCGGCCGTGCCGCCTTGTCGCGTCGCCCGCTCTTTCGCGCACACGGAGTCCAGGCTTATACCGTGACGACCAATTAGCATCGCGCACTTCATCCAAAAGCCCAGCGTGGGTTATAATGCCTCCAGACAGGGGCACTCAGGTGTAACGAAACACATTTTCCCGCCGTCTCGTCGAAATAAACTGTTCGGAAAACGTCGAGCCGAAGCGCTTGCGCGACATAGCGAAAGTGCCGTCGGAGGCTCTATGCTGTGCACATGATCACGTGTTAAACGCCAATGCGTGCGTCGCTTCCATATCCGTAACTGCCAGTGCATCCTCGTGAGCAGACGTCCGATCTAAGTCCTGACGGCTTACACCGCTATAGTTGCGCGATATTACACGCTTCTGAGACACGACACAGGAAAAATGCGCACGCCAACCCATGAAAATCCGACTGAAAGGCGCGTCTTCAGTTGAGCTCACCGACAGCCAAAGCGACCCCCCCCCCCCCCCCCCCATACATGTGTAGGAGGCTGGATGTGAGTCCGTGCAGCTCTCGACTCGACCGACAAGTGGCGTGCTGCAATGTGCTCATAGTGACCGCCACGGTTTCTCCATGCTCGCGACGAGCGAACAGCGCGTTGTCTTGACGTAGTGATAAGCCGAACGTCGCGCCGCAATGACTTCAAGGAACATATTGCAGTTAGGAACAAAGCGCGCAGAATGATGGCAATCATGAGAGATTGCCGCTTCTGGGAGCCCGCCCCGACTAAGCTGACAAACACTTGAGACCCAATCCTGTTTGTGAAATACATTGCTTCATATTCGGCCTGTAAAGAAGCCGCCCGAGGTTCACCGCTTAGCAGGGCCTCGAAACATGCCCCGGCTACTCCGACGGGTTGAACTTGAGGTCACATGAATGGACTCGTAAACAGACCTGGCGCGATAAAGCCAGGCATTTGGTAAGCTTAGTTATTAAAAGCAGATAGCGTGGATGCAACCGACACGCCACCACTGAACAAGAAACATGGAAGAAATTAGAATGTCTGATGTCGGGCCGCATGTGACTTCACTGCGTTGCTAGACATGAGAGGGAATGGTCTGTCCAAGCCCACGTGTGTCATCAAACGCTCTGGTTGTACTTGTGCGGCGGACAAAAGATGAGGCAAGTGAATGCGGAGTGCAGTTAAGAAACAGATAACGGGCCATATACGAGTACTTGGTCCCGGCAGTGGCATCACGCGCGCTCCTCACCAGTTAGCAGGAGT